>NC_057811.1:209717838-209865200 GCF_018294505.1 Triticum aestivum | reverse complement strand
CTTTGCCGCAACCACAGCTTCAACCACATCTACGTTCTGCTCGGATCCAGTGAGGTAACCCACCAATATCTATCACAGCCCCGGCCTGATTGCTTAAATGGCGTGTGCGAAACATCCTCATGCCTGCAAATCCCCACCGCCAGGAGTTGATGGGGTCCATGGTGCGATGGCCGCTGTGCGTGTTGACCCCAAGGAACACCTCGCCTCCGCCGCCGCCGACATGGTGCAGGCTCTGGCCCAGATGAAGTGCCCCAGCGACTACCCCAGAGGATTTAACAGGTAAGACCTGACCAGCTAAATCTTACCAATACCACTTGCAACGGCTATAATTTGTACGGTTTATGTATTAAGCATGTTCATGCCTTGTTTATTTTAGTATTGCACATTATGTGATGTTCAAATATTACCGTGTCCAGCTCAATTTCACCAATGCTAGCAACAAACTTACAATACATGACTCACGATATCACTAGAGATGCTATGCATTTGCTATTTTTAGTGGATGCTAACCCTGTTGTACTTAACATGCATGTCCATGTACTTACATAGGGTCATAACGGCCGATGCTGTTGTTTGACGTCGAGGTTAGCTGCATCCCATGTTTTACAGTATTTCACATCATTTGTGCAATTACAGTTTAACTTCTACCATTTACTGGTTGCCTGTAGGTACACATGTCAGTGGCACTGATCCACGCTTTGACCCAGAGGAACAACTCGCCTCCGCCGCCGCTGACTTTGGGCGGGCTCTGGCCAAGATGAAGTGCCCCAACAACTACCTCTCATGACTTACCAAGTATGTACTCACCGGTTCAATCTTACAAATACCAGTTGCAATAAATGGCTATGTTTTGTACGGTCGATGTATTACGCATGTTCTAGTAAACATGCCTAACATGTTTTAGCTACTTTCCCTACCTTTTTATAGACATCTCGACCATTCTCTGCTCTGGCAGCACCTGCCTTGTGATTTTTAACTATGCCAATCGCATTTTGTCAGTATCGGTTTCAATGGCTATTAAGTCTGTTGCAATTAACAGTTGAATCCATTTTTAAACAGTTGTATTTTAATGGCTACAAACTTACAAAACAAGAATTAGGATGTTGTTAAGCCTGTTGCAATTAAAAGTTGTATCCATTTTTTTAAGTTGTCCCTTTGCTTCCATGATACTCTCCGTAATGAAGATGTACTAGATGCTGCCCATTTGCTATTTTTGGTGAATGCTAACCCTGTTTTACTTAACATGCCTGTCCATGTACTTACGCAGGGCCATAACGGCCGATGCTGTTTTTTGCCGTCGAGGTTAGCTGCATTCCATGTCTTACAATATTTCACATCATTTGTGCAATTGCAGTTTAACTTCTACCATTTACTGGTTTCCTCTAGGTACACATGTTAGTGGCACTGATCCATGCTTCGACCCGGAGGAATAGCTCGCCTCCGTCGCCGCTGACTTAGGGCAGGCTCTGGCCAAGATGAAGTGCCCCAGCAACTAACTCTTAGGACTTACCAAGTATGTACTCACCAGTTCAATCTTACCAATACCAGTTGCAATTAATGGCTATGTTTTGTATGGTCGATGTATTAAGCATGTTGTAGTAAACGTGCCTAACACGTTTCAGCTATTTGCCCTACCTTTTTATAGACAACTGGGCCATTATCTGCTCTGGCAGCACCTGCTTCTGATGTTTAATGCTGCCAATTGCATTTTTATCAGTACGGGTTTCAATGGCCATTAAGCCTGTTGCAATTAACAGTTGTACCCATTTTTAAAGAGTTGTATTTCAATGGCTACAAACTTACAAAACATGAATTAGGATGTTGTTAAGCTTGTTGCAATTAACAGTTGTATGCATTTTTTAGTCCATCCCTTTGCTACCGTGCTACTCTTTCGCAATGAAGATATCAATACAGATGTTGTCGTTTTATTACCATTTGCCATTTTTGGTGGATGTTAACCCTGTTGTAGCTAACATTGGCTTTCCATGTACTTACACAGGGCTACAATGGGCGATGATGTTGTTTGCCGTCGAGGTTAGCTGCATCCCATGTCTTATACACCATCTATTCCTAAATATAAGTACTTTTAGATATTCCAATATAGACTACATAAGGAGAAAAATGAGTGAATCTAGATTCTAATCTAAACTATATCTATAACTCTATAAACATCCGTATGTGGTTCATATTGAAATCTCTAAAAAAATACTTGTACTTAGGAACATAGGTAATTGTATTTTACATCATTTCTGCAATCTCAGTTTAGCTTGTAACATTTACTGGTTGCTTGTAGGTACATATATGAGTGGTACTGATCCACACTTCGATCCCTTTTGCGTATGGGGCAATGAGATAATAATGAAAAAGCGTCAAGTGAGGTAACTATGAAAGATTGTTAGGCGAAAGAAAGGGGTGATTGTAATTAAGCTCTTTATTTTTTGTCCAAGACAACAGTGAACTTTAGGATGGTAAGTAATGTGTTGCCTTTTCCCCTACCCACAGCAAGTTACTCTATTAGACCTCAGTATCTGATATGTTTCTCTTTTCAGTGGTTTCCGAAGCTATTTACTGATGATTACCTTGCAAACTACATGACCGGAGTGGAGGCAACTAAGGTTAAAGTATATAATTCATCCTACCATGATAATGCTCTAGAAGTCTTCCTGAAGGCAGTGAAGGATGGGCGGGCGATCGGCACAAGTGGTTGGACAAAACTAGTTCGTGCCTATGGCAGGTAGGAAGGCACAATATGGGCATTCCGCTTCTTCAACACCATCAGCAGTCAAAATGATTTGCACTTGCCTCTTCACCTTTACCACCTTTAAATATTGTGGTTCATCATAGTTATTTCTGTCTAATCCTGTAATTACTGAACATATTGTACTGGCAATTTTATTTATGGATTCGTTGTTGAACCATTGTGCTGAGAATTTGAATTGCACGTTTCATATTTCAAAATTTCCAATTCAAATAATGAATTACAGGCAAAAATAAAAATATACAGGAGCTAATAAAATAATGTGCACACGGTTAGAAAGAAAACAGCGTGTGTGATGTAAAAAGAGAACAGACGGTCATGGAACTTTGAAGACGGTTCTGGCAGTAAAAGCGCTTGTGATGGATAGCCCAATGCCAATAGTTTTCTTCATCAAATCGTGTGTGATGTAGTTGGTAAAAGGAAACAGTTAACCAAGGCAGAGTGTGTGTTCTAGTTACACCTTTCACACACGAGCCTATACATAATATTGTGTGGGATGTACATATGAACGAAAACGTTTTCCTTGGATTGACTGTGTGGGATGTACATAAGAACGGAAATGTATTCCCTGGATTGACTGTGTGTGATATACATACGAATAGAAACATTTTCCCGGGATTAACTATGTGGGATGTACATAAGAACGAAAATGTATTCCTTGGATTGACTGTGTGTGATATACATACGAACGGAAATGTTTCTCTGGGATTCACCGTGTGGGACGTACATACAAACGGAAATGATTGGGTTTTGATGCCTCGCCCGATCGCACACGAGCTCATTTTGCCCCACCTTGTGTCCCGGGAGGGCCTATCCCTGACGGTTTCTGTGTCGTGTGGGAGGGACCCCCCTATCGCCCACACTCACTTGGCGGTGGTTCCAAGTGCCGTCAGGGAAAGAGGTTAAAAACCGTTTGTATAGCACCGACGCATACCAGTGATTGCCAAATTCAAGCTATGGCCTGGGGCCTAGCCTCGGGCTCTCCCATTTGGCATCGCCAGTAGAAAGTAGAGGATGGAGGAGAAGGGATGTGAGGATGAATGCCTCCGCTCCTCACCCGCCCCTCCTTTTATAGGCCGGTCGGGGAAGGGAACCGATCTCGCGACGCGTAATCGCCTCCCTCCTCCACTAGTCCGAGAAGACTGGGCCCCTGCCTTGATGCTCTCCCGTAACACGCACCTCCGTTACCTACCCCACTTGGTGTATGCAGCATACGTGGCTATGGATAAGGGTGTGGTGGGAAGAGTGAATTGGCAGTTACTCACCCGTGCGTTAAAGTCAGTCATGAGCCATTACAAGAGTGGCCGCACCACGATTGGCGTTACTCGACGCACGGAAAAATCGGAAACTGGTCCGGGCTCAAGTTACTAAAGAAGCAAAGGAGATCTCAAGGGGCCCGCCGCTTCTACACCCCTGCCTGTTCACTGGTTAGGGCCTAGCCCGACGATGCCCGGCAATGCGTTTGGGCCAGGCCCGAGGGCTCCTGTCCATGCAACAAACCCTGGGTCATTTGCGCAGACTATGCACATGCTGAAGAGAAAGATCACAACACCAAGATCAGAGCAAGACATGAAGGACCATTTCTTTGAAGGACTAACATACAGATCAAGAAGACCAAGAGTAGCCAGAGAGACAAGATTCCACTACGAGAAGGACCTCCCTTGCTGGGCAGGAGAGCCTGGCAAGGTTGGGGTTGCTCCAGAAGCAAGCCTCCAAAGATCGCCCCAGCAGGCCTGCCGGGGCTCACGGAGGCAAACTACTCCAGCTCACCACCCCGTAGTGATGCACATTGTCAATCCATGTGGTGTCAAGCCACAAAGTGACTAAGTGGCTGCTATTTGCCACATGGCGGCCACTTCCTACAGAAAAAACCTCCAAGCGACACCCGTCCTGAGACGTGTCAAACAAGCAGGCGCAAAGCTGGCAAAACAACCCGGCAGGCGAGGTGTGATGTGACACTGAGCGGTGCATTTAATGCTCTCTGTCAGCCTGCAGAGTTAGGTATGATAGCATAGTTTGCTATCTAATCAGTATGTAAAGATCGATTTGCCATTGTGGTGACCTCTTGATCTATAAAAGGAGGCCCATGGCAACCGTAGAAAGTATTGGGACCCCCTCATACTCATACGCGCGTAGCCACTCTCGCCTCAAGGAAACCTTGTCGGGCAAGAGCACTGTGCTTTTCCACCATCATTCCACCAAAGCAGGAGTAGGGTTTTAAGCCTCGCGGCGGCCCGAACCTGGGTAAAAATTGCCCACGCGATCTCTGCCGTGCTGTGTTACGCTTCTCCGCTCTTTGTGCAACGTGCCAATCCCCCCGCCGAGCCAAAAGGGGCTCTTTGGTCCCATAGGTGGCCGTGGTTTCCCACGACACATATACTCTCTTCAGCTACATTATTTTCTTCATATTAGATTCGATGGTTGCTTTGGCTTGCACGTTAGTAGCTTGTTTTTTTTGAAGGTTACGTCGGTAGCTTGTTGACCACATCTCCATTGGTGATATATGTTACTCCTCGTTGATGAAGTCTTTCAACAATATTCGTCAACCGATCTATGAGTTCCATAGCACTTTCCTTACGAAGACTTCTAAAACGAGCAAACATGGCACAAGGCATTTCAATGTGAGGATCTGCTCTGGTAACGAATTCTTCATGAGCATTTTTTGATGGCATCCCAGAGTTGCTTTGGAATGTCAAGCTTTCGGAACTGAATGAAAATGTCTTTTGATATACTATCACAGATAATATCTTTTGCTTGTGCATTCAACCGCAGTATAGCTTTGTCATCAGAATTGGGAGCATCAGGGTGCTGAATGGTGTATCCGTTTTCCACAATATTCCAAAGTTCTATGTTGATGGCTAGAAGTTCGATTCTCATTTTCTCTTTCCAGTACACATAGTAATTTCATCGAAGATAGGAAACCTCTTAGAGTGCGAGGATCTACCAACATAGGACTCAAAACTCCAAGGTTGTTAGGCCTTTAATAAATAGAGATAGGGAGAACCTACTCTGATACCAATTGTTAGGACCGAGAGTATATCAACCAGAGGGGGTGAATGGGAGATTCACAAATTCTTGCAAATGATATGAACAGATCCCAAACACAACAGTGGAAATAAGGTTCGGTATAAATGTACATAATCAAGTACATTATTGAGGAACGAATCTATCGAAGTAGGAAGCAATAATTGTCTGAGCATAGGATATCACAAGTTGACAATAATGATGGTAATGCAATATGCGAATAAATGTAGTAGCATGAGACAAAAATAGGGTATGAACTACGAAAGAAAAGCACAAAATAAGAAGATGAGGTGAAAGAAAGCGACAAAGGAAAATCACGCTAGTCTGAATAATATAAGTGCAAGGAGAGAATTATATGACTTGGACGACTAAACTGAATGATGAGAATTCAACATGGTGAGCAACATACTTGAACATATGGGAACGATAGAGATGACAGAAATGAATAATATGCACTAGTCAATGAATGATTAGATAAACCATCTTCACAGAGCACGAAAGTAAACTGCTGAAGGTAATGCAGTAAGGTAAAGTGAACCAGTGGTGCTCGATGGAGACAGATAGATTTGGTAGACCCGTTTGCCCTTCTACAAAAGGACTACATCTGGTTGGAGGGGTTGCGATTTAACACAGAAGATAAACTCTCTTCGCCCCATTCTTCTTCAACTCAAAGCTGATCAGAATCTAGTTGATTTCACTCGCGGTAGGTACTTGTTGGCGATCTCCAAACATTTGACAGACCTCTTCGTGAACCACACTGACTCTTGCTTGCTGAAGATCTTGCTCGGTGAAGACAATAACTCTTCAACACTCGAGCTGACACCTACTCATCTAGAGAGTGCGCAACTCTCAAGAGTAATAGGTACAAGAACCCTTCACTCATAACTACTGTGATGCTCCACAACTGTCTAAGTTTTGGCTCTTTCTTTTTGTCTTGGTGGATCTTAAGATCAAATCACTCGGAGAGGGGATGCTCAATTAATCTTCTCAGATATCTTAAGCGGAGCAGTCAATGGGCAACGTTGGAGCGGGCTAGCTATATATAGCCGCAACCTTCCCTGAAAGGAAAAAGACCAAATTGGACATGTGGAGCACCCAATGGCCGAACGACATGAGTCCAATGGTCGGAAATTGATCACAACCGTAACATTCCTTACAGAGAAAGTAATGCTAACTCCTCAGTTCGAAAGATATCTACTGCAGCACAAATAACAACGACTACTGCTGGCAGGTATACATTCAAAACATAAAGAGATTTCTTTGAGTCTCACATAGGTTTTGGGCTAAGCATCATAGTGGATCTAAGCTTCGAGAACCTATACCCCTCTTGATAGTACGGAGGTCCTATGACTCAAATGAATGAAAGAAGAACAACAAAATGAATACTCCGTCTTCACATTCTCTTTGAATTCCATTCACTGCAGTCAATTTTGTTCGGACATAATCTTTGAACCAATTGCTTCACATTAACAATAAATTTTCTAGGGGTTAACTCCTTCACATCAATCTTCTCGCCTACATGTTTTCAATAGATGTAGCTCATTCTTCTCTGCAACGCAGATACTCTTCGGTGAAGTTCCTCAAACTTGACACCGAAGACAACATTCTCTTCGGTTCTACATGGAGTATTTCTCTCTGTGTGCGCTAGCAAACAAATCAGTCCATGTTTTTTTTGTCAACAATCTCCAAAACACAATAGGGAAAATATTGCACCAACAGAGGTCACTTCCTCGGGCTGGAAGTCCTCATCTTCTGTCTCCGAGCCCTTTTTTCCTTGTTGTCTAGGCAGCCTTAGGCAAATTGCTTGCAGTGCTCCTGCTGCCTTCATCAAAACTTTCAGCTAGATATGATCCTTCACTGAGATTCTCATGCTGCTCTAACAAGTTTTGGCTGTCACTGGCACTAGACATCTTGCAAGCAGACCCTGTGAATAGGTTGGTATGGGGAGAGTAGATTAGTCATCACAAAAGGCAAATAGTTTTTATGGAAATTGAGTTCAAATCTTAGTGTTAATTTTCACATAATGCATTTCGGATCCACCGAGTGGATAATCTCGGTTATACCGAAGCACTCAATAGAACCTAAACA
This sequence comes from Triticum aestivum, assembly GCF_018294505.1. Classification (NCBI taxonomy): domain Eukaryota; kingdom Viridiplantae; phylum Streptophyta; class Magnoliopsida; order Poales; family Poaceae; genus Triticum; species Triticum aestivum. Next base: position 209,857,330 of record NC_057811.1, on the reverse strand, counting down.
CATCGTTTCAATTAGACTGAGATGTGATTCGGTGTCTCCGAGTTGCTAGGGTTTCACATAAATGTTACTTTCAGTCTCACCGATTCGTACTTCCCGGTGGCACCGAGACGCGCTAGTGCAATGGCCAGGGCCAAATCGATGGCACCAAAAGTTCCAATTCGGTCGGTCCGAGATGCTTTCAGCGGAAACCTAAACCTAAAATTTGAAATCGCATCTAATCTACAGAATCAATCAGGTGGATGGACGTATTTCAAACGTAGCAAGATACATGGCAAATCCCTAGTGCATTGAATCAGAAAAAGTGAAGCACAAGGGGGCGGGATTTTACTCTAACATGGTGCAAATCCCCTACAGCGGCAACAGTTCGAGGGATTTCCATTGACGGCGGCGGAGTCCAACAGCGAGAGCATGTTGGATGCGATGGAGAAGTTCGGAGACAAGGGCGACGGCAGCAGTGGGGTGTGGGACATGATGTTTGAGAATTTTTCTACTGTACCCAGTTGCTGTTAGTGGCACCGAATGGAACAACTCGGTGGCACCGAGACGTGCAACTACTTGCAGTTACAACAAATCGGTGATGCCGAGTTGGTCTAATCGATAGCACCGAGATTGGAAACCTAGATCAATCAAACCATTTGGGTGAGTCAGAGTTAGAGTGAATTGGTCACACTGGAAGCAATTTCAAGGTTTTGGAGGTCAACCCTTTCAGATCAGTGGCTCCGAGTGCACCTGACCAGGAGGGTCCAAAAAAGACTTGTTCATTTTTTGTGATGTAGCATGAAGAGAATTTGAGACAAGAAAGCATAGTTAGCCAAAGAAGGTTCTTAGGCATTCTTGTATATCCACTTGGCCAGAAAAACGAAGACAATCAAAACAACAAATGGATATCCTCAAATGGAGAAAATATGCAAACCAACATGCTCAAGCAATAAAATAGCAAATGAAATATGTGTCAAACATGCACAACCAATTCTAGCATCTATCAATCAATTGGCGATGACTAGGTCATCTATATATGATTATATTTGTCGGAATCAGGGCTCCGGGGACCCAAAGAAAGGTTCGAACTCTGGGGTGTGCCCGGAGAACTCCACTAGGCTACGGCTCGCTGATCACTCCCTCACGATGATGCTTTGACGTGCTCGAGCGAGAGGGAAGAAGGGAGGAACACGACGATTTACCCAAGTTTGGGCCACCTTGCGGTGTAAGTCCCTACTCCTGCTTTGTGGTGGATTGCCTCGTGAGGAGGATGAGTATGATGGTACAAGTGAGGGCCGATCAACTAGATCCCTCTCTATGGTGGAGACTAGCCTATACTTATACTGGCCCGGTCCTCTTCCCCCAAAAGCAATAGGAGGGAAGGGATCCCAAAATGACCAATTTTGAAGGGGGACAAGTGTACATCTTATCATGGCAAAAGGTGGTGTTCGCCTGCAAATCTTCTAGGCATGACGCACAGGTGGGCTCGGTCCTCCGTCCTGACAAGCCCGCCATCCTAGCCTTGTTGCACCGAAGAGGTAACCTTTGGGGCTGCCTTGGTAACCCGCATGCCTCCTTGTTCCCTTAGAACCAAGGAGGAAACCGTCCTCGTCTGCACCCGCTGGCGCACTTCTGGCTCCGCTTGTCATGGCTCGCATCACCAACGTGCAATGCGAGGCGAGGTGGCGAGCCTAGAGATGTTCGCCCCGCGAGGGGCCTCGGGAGGCAGCCTCGGGAGACCGCCCCGCGAGAGGTAGTCGGGAGGCTTTGATGATCCTCACATCGCAAGGCAGGGGCCCTTGTGAGGGTATCTCTCGTGAGATCTTGGCGCTGGGCTACGCCGGGCCTTCTAACGATGCCACACGATGAGACGCAAGCAGACGGGCCTGGGTATCCCAAGACCCACGGGCCCGACAATATTGACTTAGGAGACAGATGAGAACATTTGATCATAGGTCATACTCATCATTTAAGAACAAGTGGGATTGCCACTTTTACACAAAGCATTAATGTGTTGACGCCATTAGAGTTGCTTTAGCTCAATTTTTTAGAGCAAAGCTCCCCCTAGATGTGATATCCCCCCCCCCCAAAGAGGGTTGAACTAACCTTGGGTTTTGTCGATGATGACTTCATGCAGATAGTGAAGATGTGGATGCTCAATGTTGATGTAGATCATCAAGGGTTCGAAGCAATCATTTGGAGTTTTGCACTTTCAATACCAACATGGGTTAGTCCCACAAGGAACATACAAGGATATCCATAGACATAGAGTGATTTGCACATATGATGATGTCCATGAAGGCATTAGGTTACCTTGTCCCTTGTCTTACCAACAAGAGGGTTTGTGACTCCATGAACTTAGTGCAAGATGTGAAAGTTGGTTTCACAAGTCCTTGCCAAAATGAATATGAGTGAAGTATGTTGGTGGAGTCACCCTCAAGAACACTCTAGTTCTTCTTTTTGGGACCCACATCAAGTTGATGGGAATCCTTGGAGTTGAAGTTGAACTTGATGAAGTAGATCTTGTTGTAGTCTTGGGAACCCACTTGACCAAGGGTTTAGGAGCTTCTTCAAATGGGTCAATCTCCTCTTGAAGCTTATCCTTGCCTTTTAGCTTGTGGTCTTGTGGTGGAAGATCATCTTGAGCTTGTGTTTCCTCAAAAGAAGTGGGGTCATACTTCTCTTGTTGAGGAACAAACTTCGTCTTGGGGTATTGATCTTCTTCCCATTCAACTCCATTGGCATTTAACTTCCGTTCAAAACCAACACCTTGATTCTTCCGGTGTCTTCCTTTCTTGCGTACAATTTCCTCAAAATTCTTACTCCCAGCAAGACTCTTGTAAACACCTTTCTTGACAATTCCCTTCAATAAGCTATTTTCTTGCTCAAGTGTAACTTGGCTAAGAGAATCATTAGTGGAATTAAAAGAACTACTAGAAGCAGCAATATTGGATTTAGCATGGATATTGTTAGTACTAGAAGAAGAATCTCTCTTGCTCTTGTTGCACGGATTAACTTGTGGCATGTAAGTAGACAAGAGGAGACGTTTGGCAATGTAAGAAGAACTCTTCTTTCGAAGACCATCATTGATAGATTTTAGAAACTCATGCTCGTGCTCTAAATTTAGCTTCTCGAAGCGTAGCTCCTCATGAGTTCTTACAAGTTCTGTATGATCCTCTTGAGTTGTTTCATGAGCTAACTTAAGAATGTTCAGTTCTTTAGTTAGATGCTCGATCTCCTTCTTAGCATTGTCATTCATTTCATCTTACTAGCAAGTTCATTATAGCTCACATCACTAGTTTTGTCAACAAGCAAATCATCATCACCTAGCAAATCATCTTCATCACTATTAAAATCAAAATACTCGGGGTGTGATACCTTGGGGACTTTAGCCATCAAGCATCTTCCAATTCCTTCATTTGGTGAATCAAATATGTCATGGGAGTTGGATGACACTAGTGCAAGACCGGCAACACCTTCATCTTGAGTATATTCAGAGTCGGAGTGATAGCTTCTCTTGGAGTAGTTGTCGGAGTCGGAGCCAGAAACCCATTCACCAACATGAGCTTATGTTTTCATATTGTGTAGCTCTTTGATGACTTGTCTTTCCTTTCCAAATCCTTGCTTCTTCTAGAGGGTCTTTGTTCATAACAATCATCTCTACTCCTCTCTCTATGAGGTGATTCATATCTTCTACTCCTCCTTTTTGGTGAGTCTTCTTTTTCTTGTAGCGAGTCGTACACTCATTGTAATAGTGTCCGGGTCTTCCACAATTGTAGCAATTACGATCATGACTAGTAGATCTTCTCTAATTGTAGGACCTTGACTTAGAGCTTCTATCTTTGCTTCTACTCTTGTAGAACTTGTTGAAGTTTTTCACCATTAAGCTCAATTATTCATTGAAGAGTTGCTTGTTATTTGATGTTGTAGGAGCATCACTTGAAGCTTTCTATGCACCACTTGACTTGTTGTGGAGCTCTTCCTTATCTTTAGTGACATCTCTTGAGCAACAATTCTACCAATGACTTCTGTGGGCTTGAGATCTTTGTAGTTGGGCATCATTTGGATCAATATGCACACAGTATCATATTCCATCCAAAGCTCTAAGGATCTTCTTGATGATGAATTTGCCGGTCTTCTCTTCACTTCGTAAGCCCGCAATCTCATTTGTGATGAGAGCAAGCCTAGAGTACATTTCAGCGACTCCTTCACCATCCTTCATCTTGAACTTGTCAAGTTTACTTTGAAGCACATCCAACTTGGATTCCTTAACGGACTCGGTACCTTCGTGCATATCAACTAAAGTATCCCAAATTTCCTTTGCATTCTCAAGGCAACTGATTTTGTTGAATTCCTCAGGGCACAATCCATTGAAGAGAATATTGTAAGCTTGAGTGTTGTATTGCAACATCTCCAAATCCTCCGGGGTCCCTCCATGATCCGGTTCTCTACCATCCTCAAAGAATTCACCTTGCAATCCAATACGAACAATAGCCCAAACGACGGGGTTATGTCCAAGAATATGCATTTTCATCTTATACTTCCAACTAGCAAAATATGTACCATCAAAGTAAGGACCTCTACGGTGATAGTTACCCTCACTAGACTCCATACTCTCCAAGATTGTCAAAGCAAGGCTATGATCACCAAAGTAATGGAAATCAAGGTCTAGAGGGGGTGATTAGACTACTTGACCAAATAAAAATCTTCCCTTTTCCCAATTTTAGTTGTGGGCAGATTTTAGCAATTTTGACAAGTCAAGGAACACCCTACACATTCAAGTCTAAGAGTACAGCTGGGGATGTAGAATATTGCACATGTATGTAAAGGGGTGAGTTTGGAGTAGGCAAACATAATGGAGACACGAAGATTTTTGGCGTGGTTCCGATAGGTGCTGCTATCATACATCCATGGTGATGGAGACTTCAACCCACGAAGGGTAACAGCTGCGCGATCCACGGAGGGCACCACCCACGAAGGGTCCACAAAGAAGCAACCTGGTCTATCCCACTATGGCCATCGCGCATAAAGGACTTGCCTCACTCGGGTAGATCTTCACGAAGTAGGTGATCACCTTGCCCTTACAAACCTCTTGGTTCAGCTCCACATCATGTCGGAGGTCCCAAGCGACACCCAACCAATCTAGGAGACACCACTCTCCAAAAGGTAATAGATGTTGTGTTGATGATGAACTCCTTGCTCTTTGTCTTCAAATGATAGTCTCCCCAACACTCAACTCTCTCTCACTGATTTGGCTATCGTGGAAGAAGGATTTGAGTGGAAAGCAACTTGGGGAAGGCTAGAAATCAAGGTGTCATGGGAAACCATGACCACCTATGGGGCCATGAGCCCCTTGTTGTTCAGCGGGGGGGATGAGCATGTTGCACAAAGAGCGGAGAACATCACGCAGCACGGCAGAGATCACATGGCCAGTTTTACCGAGGTTCGGACCACCGCGAGACGTAAAACCCTACTCCTGCTTTGGTGGATTGTGGTGGAAACCCAGTGCTCTAGCCCGGCAGGGTTGCCTCGGGGTTAGGGCAGCTACACACGTACGAGTGTACAAGGGTCCGAATCCTTACTATGGTTTCCATGGGCCTCCCTTTATAGATCAAGGGGTCACCACAGCGGCAAATCAGTCAATGTGTACTGATTAGATAGCAAATAGTGCTATCTTACCTAACTCTGCAGACAGGGCAGAGCACATTAAATGCGCCGCTTAGTGTCACATCATGGCCTGCCGACAAGCCTTGCCGGCCTGCTTGGCCACCTTTTCTCCTACATTCATGATGCGTCACTGGACGGGTGTCATTTGGAGGTGATTTCCATAGGGAATGGATGCCATGTGGCAAGAGATAGCCACTCAGTCACTTGGGGGCTTCACACCGCACCGATCGATGACTTGCATTGTTGTGAGGTGGTGTGGTGGAACCTTGGAGGGGCAGTTTGCCTTCTTAGGTCCTTTCAGCTCTGCCGGGACGGTCTTGACATTTACTTCGAGGGCAACCTTGACCTTGCCAGGCTCGCCTGCCCAGCAAGGAAGGTCCTCCCTTAGTGGTGTCTTGCACTTTTAGCTTAACTTGGTCTTCTTGATCTGCAGTCTGCTTCTTCAAAGAGCTGATCCCTTGTGCTTGGTCTGGTCTTGGATGCAGTAATCTTGCCGGGTCAGTGGCTTGCTGTCCGTGCACAAGTCAGGGGAAAACATACGCCCCTGTTTGTGTACCCCGACAAAAGCCCCCGGGCCTGAGCGATACGTGTCGCTGGGCACGTTGGGTTAGGCCCCAAACAGTGCACGGACACGTGGCGAAAAACCCCTACGCGTGCAACGGTTTGTCATGATATTCATTCAATTCAACGTCCACTTCAGTATTTACGGCGGGTCGTGGGGTAGTGGGACTGTAGCAGTTAATGTGAAATATTAACTTTCAGAAGAGTCGCGCCCTCCCCCACGTTCTTTCCTTAAGAAAGGAAAATGCGGAAGGTCACTGCTCATTCGTTGCCCGCTTCGTTTCTGCACCATCTTCCTCCTCGCCCATACTCGTCGCCGGCCTCCCACCCGACGCGTTTTACCCATCCCCGTCGCAGTCTTGAGGGAATGGGGAAGAAAGCTGCCACGAGGCGTAAAACCCTACTCCTGCTTTGGTGAAGGGGAGATGTCGTCTTCTTCCCGTCAAATCTGGACGGCGAAGTGCTACAAGCAAGGTACGGATACCTTTGGGGGAGGGAAGTCCCGAAAGGGCGTGGTGCACCCAAGGTTCTGGCGAAGGGGAAAGAGGACCCACCAGATTCATACCAATTCTTCTACGCGTATTTCGTCTACGGCCTCTGCCCTCCCTTCTCGGATTTCTTTGAGGCAATGATGGTGATCTATGGATTCCATCTTCTGGATTTCACGCCAAATCCAATTGCGTGCATGGCCATTCTTGCTCACTTGTGCGAGAATTTCATCGGAGTTGCCCCCAATGTCGACTTGTTCATGCGCTACTTTGTCGCGCGGGTGGAGAACAAAAACCACTGCTCCAGGAACATAAGCTGGATGCCACGGGTGGCGTGGGGAAGCTGGTATTACCTCCCAGGTCTGCAGCATGGCAGGTGGGAGGGATGGAGAGCAGATTGGTGCTGGATCCTAGATGAGAAGGCCGTCGATTTTTGCCAGGTGTGGACAGAGTGCGTTGACCGCAGCAACGATTGGAGGGAATTCGGCCTCTCCGACTATAGGCTCCGCCCGGCAATAAACAGGATCACCCGCCTTAGGGCTGCCAGGCTAACTATCGAGCATGTGTGGGTCAGACTTTCACTACTACAGGAGAGGGACAGGTTTGCCTGGGAGTGTGGCGATGCAGTGGATAGGATGAGATTGCTCCCTGGCATGTCCAACAACCTGTCAGCCTAGGGCCATGCTTGGTTGTGTGATTAACTGTTTGGCCGTTTCGGGTTGTTCAAGTTGCCAGCAAATGTCTTCCCAATGAATGTCAATTCTGCCAGGGACCAGATCTTGAAATGGATGCCTGATTGCAATGCTCATGGAGTTCCAGGTGATTGTATGTATCCCATGCTCGACGAAGAGCTCGCATGGTCTTCCACACTGGTGGAAAGGGCTACCAAGGTGGAGACCAGAATGTACAAGCGCACCTCCAAGGTGGAGGAGGCGTACATCAAGAAACGGCTAGAGGAGGACAGGGTGCATCGTGCTGCCGCGAAGCTGAAGGCAGGGAAGGCAGCGAAGGGAAAAGAGTAGGTTGAGGATGAAGGTTCCTCCCACGGTGGAAGCAAGGCGCAAGCCACGGAAGAGGTTGCCGGGGAGGATCCTGCCGGGGCAAAGCATGCCGGGGACGAGCCTCCCGGTGTCGAGGTTTTCGGGATGGAAGTTCTCTACACCAAAGCGATAGAGGCCTAGGAGGAAGAGGACGGTGAGGGGGTGGAGCAGCCCGAGGAGGATTTGCTCGTGGTAGGCCCTCAAGCCCCTGAACCAGACTTGGACCAGCGCCCTCGAAGGTGGGCTGCCAACCGGAGAGCGGTGGTTCCCGATACTCTGCCTGCCACTAAGATGGTGAAGAAGATCGCCACCAAGGGCAACAAGCAGGACGTTGTGTGTCGGCAAACCTCCCGCCTCGGCGAGGCCAAGACCTCTCCCGCCAAGTAATATGCGGCTGCGGAAATTGACTTCAGCTCCCAGTCTGACCCGAGCTCCTCGCGGAACTCGTCTTTGTTGGAATCCCCTGCGCCTTGGGAGAGTCTAAAGCTGCTGGGGAGTCCCGTTCCTCCGCCTGAGAAGAGAGTTCGGGCGTCCTCACCACCCATTTAGTTTGAGATAAACTCCATGCTCATCGACAAGAGAGAATGATCCCTTTCTTTTGCAGTTGTTTTAGTACGCCTACTTACTCTTTTTGGCTGATCTTTTTCTTGCTGCCGTTGTCAGGGAAGAGGAGGAGACAGAGACCCTCATCCACTGGTCCAAGCGGCTCAAGCATGCTGAGCCGCCGAAGACTGTGGAGGGCACGGGCCTAGCGGGGAGCAGCACAAACGACCCGCCACCAAGCCTCCAGCCTAGCCCCTGGCGAGGAAGCACGAGATTGGCCCCTCTTGTGGGGAGCGATGGAGGATATCTCCCAACCTCCTTGGTTGGAAGAGGAGGAGAGGAGATCCAGGTCGAGCCCCTCTAGGAAGCACTAACTCCGCCTGCTGATCGAGTCAAGGAGCCCCCGACGATGGCTCCGACAGGAGAGCTTGCCCAGGACGACGTCATGGGTGATGCGGGAGGGTACGAAAACCTTGGGCCGGCAACTAATGTTGCCAGCAACTAATGTTGTCGGGGAAACTGAGGCCTCCACCGGGAAGATTCCTCCGTGTAATTCTCCCCCTCCCACTCTCTTCTTTGTTTCTTTTTTTACCAACTTGCTTCATGCTTCAGGCTTTCCTGATATCTCTGCTTCTTAACTTTGTGCTTGCCGTTATTTGCTTGTAGCCCCTCAGGTTGAAGAACCCGAACTGCTGGAAGAAATGGCCAGCATAGGGAGAGATGTCGTGGATGAAGCCGCCAAGATCGCTGCCGTGGAAGAGCAGGGACATGCCACCGGTGGTGTCCTTGAGCCCCCGACAAGGATGAAGCAGATCCATGCCAGCGTGCCAGGGGCGGGGGCCCTGGTCGAGGAGAAAGTTCCCCTGCAAACCATGGTTCCCCTCCCCTCATTTGGTACCATGGCGGGGGCCTCACAACCACCCTCGAGCCATTTGGCGCTGGTGCCTGCACAACTTGGGCTTGGAGCCCCCGGCTTGTCAGTGGCGACGAGCGCGGAGCTTGATGAGGAGCTTCAGCGCATTCTGGCGTCGCTGTACCAAGGAGTGGAGGAGGTCGATGATTCTATTGCCATCGCGATGGACTTGTCTTTTATGGAGTCCATGGCTGTAGGCATTAAGGAGATGAAGGTCGGCATAGCCAGAAGTGGCAGGAGCTAAAGGAGCAGCGCAAGTCCGCCAACAAAGTGGACCAGCAGTTGAGGGACAAAGGTAACGAGCTGCATGACTGGCACGGCAAGTAGTTCCAGGTCTTGATGATGTAGCAGGAGACCATCTCGATGGCGAGGGAGTATGTCATGGCCCAGGAGGCCCGCATGGCAGAGCGCAAGGCGCTTCTGGACGCCAGTGAGCGAGATATCTCTTCCCAGGAGGAGAAACTTGAAGCCACCCTCCACGCCAAGGACAATGACCTGGAAGCCCTCATGCCGCAGCGCACCAAGGAGCTGGCGGACAAACACGAGGCCGCCCTGGGTGCCCTTGCTTCTGACTCTGCCAACCAGCTGAAGAAGCTTGCTGATGACCTTGCCGCAGCATCTTCTACCAAGGTTGACCTGGACCAACAGGTGGCCAAGCTGCAGGAAGAGCTCGCCAGGAGCACCAAGGATGTCTCGGCACTCAAGGAGGAGGCGCAGAAAGTAGAGATCCTTCTGAAGGATATACAATCGCAACTCTCCTCCAAGAGCCAAGGCCTCCAGAACGCTAACGACACCATTGAAGACCTGAAGGCCAGGATCAGCACCTTGGAGAGCTCGGCAGAATCCAGTGGGGCCCGTGAGCAGCAGCTGACGAAGGACCTGGACACCACAAGGTGCCTTCCGAGCAGGTCGACCTCTGGATCAAGAGCTTGATCAACATTGCCGGGCGTCTCTCTGCTCAGACTGCAACGATGAGCATGGAAGGGCCAGTCTTTTCGGCCAGCAGGTAGGAGGTCCCGAGCGTCAAGCTAGAGGTCTTCTTTAATGAGCTGATCGACAAGTTGAAGGCGCATGAAGAGGGAAGCGCCGGCCGCGTCGCGACTGAATCCCGGAAGCTTGCTCGCGATGCCCTCTTCATGGTCTTGAGAAACATTGGCTGCCGTCATCCGGACATCGACCTCGCCGATGGCTGCAATAAGCCGTCGGAAGGCGCAGATGTTCCTGCCGCCGGGGAGAAGGCTGCCTCCCTTGCTGCCAATGTCCTTTCCATCCAAATGGCTGCACGCGATCGCCGGGCCCGGCATTGAACTATTCTTGTGACCGTGTTGTCCTGTAACAAAAGATGATGCATGTCCTGTGTTTATACATCATTTTATTTATGCTCGCATGAAACTGATGTTTTTGCTTAATCTTACTTGCGTGTTTATCCCTCTAGAGCGTGCCTATCAGTGTTCGTATGATTAGTCCCGGTGCATGTTTGGTTGCATGCCGGTATCATATTTGCCGCGATTGTTGTAAGGGGCAGGCCCTCACATTCATCTTAGCGTGGATGCGTCCCGGCAGGTTCTTACTTGGTGATTCTCGACGCAGCAGCTCATTCCGCGAGAAGGCTCAAACCAGAATGAGGTTGCAGACAGTGAAACTAGCAAGGTGCCATTACACGAAGGATTTCCTCATACGAACACACCAATGCCCTAGGGATAAACGAATGTGAAACACTGAACTCAATAGAGAGCAATGACATCATGGACTTAGCTTTCGTCCTTGCTTCCTCCCATCCCATTAGCTGCGAGCGCTTGCCGCGTTTGCATGCTTCGGGAATGATAGCTATCGTGTGCGTAGTTATTAGGCTCCCGGCAGGAGCAGATAAGAAAAACATGTGTATCTTGCGGTGGCAGGACGTGGTGCAAGGTATGACTGGTTTCTCCATCCTCCACTCCATACTTTTCAAACAATCTGGTGGCAGTTGGCACGGAAGTCACGCTAATGCGTATGGCCTTGCCGGAGCACACTTGCCGGGGCGTTGATCAACCAATTCGCACCAGCACTCCACCCAGGATTTCGCTAAGTAGGGTAAATACTGAACTGAGTTTCACGCGGTACTCATCAACGCTGATGATGCTAAAACCCAGAGTGGCTCGATTGTCGATAAGTGAGAGTGGTGGAAAGAGAGAAACCTTGTACCAATGCGCTTCGTGCCTTTCCCCTGGATGGGCTCGCATGGTGATCACGCCGCCTGAACTACAGGGGTTGGTTTGCCGCCACCATTGTTGATCCTTGCCACTGCAGCAGCTGTGGTGGAGGGAAGCGATGGAGATTGAACGGGGTGTGGGGGAAGCGACATCGCTCCCCCTCTCTGTTCCCATCACCTCCCGCCTTTCTCGGGCGTCACGGACAATGAAGCCATTGATGACGATGAAGATGACGCGCTACGTACGCTTCTCGGGGTTGCGCAAGCGCTTCTCCCTACCTGGCGCGCCAAAGATGTCATGGGAAACCACAATGATGTATGGGGCCATGAGGCCTTGTGGTTCTGCGGGGGGATGAGCACGGTGCACAAAGAGCGAAGAGCGTTGCAAAACACGGCAAAGATTACACGAGCAGTTTTACCCAGGTTCGGGCCGTTGCGAGGCGTAAAACCCTACTCCTGCTTTGGTGGAATGTGTTGGAAACACAGTGCTCTAGCCCGGCAGGGTTGCCTCGGGGCGAGAGCAGCTACGTGCGTACAAGTGTACAAGGGTCTGAATCCTTCCTATGGTTGCCATGAGCCTAACAGTGCTATCATACCTAACTCTGCAGATAGGGCATAGCGCATTAAATGCGCCACTTAATGTCACATCATGGCCTGCCCCGCAAGCCTTGCCGGGCTGCTTGGCCACCTTTTCTCCTGTCTGCATGACATGTCGCTGGACGGGTGTCATTTGGAGGTGATTTCCGTAGGAAGTGGCTGCCATGTGGCAAGAGACAGCCACTTAGTCACTTGGGGGCTTTACACCACACCAATCGAGGACTTCCGTTGCTGTGAGGTGGTGCGGTGGAGCCTTGGCGAGGCAGTTTACCTTCGTAGGTCCCGGCAGGCCTGCCGTGACGATCTTGACGTTTGCTTCCGAGGCAACCTTGACCTTGCCAGGCTTGCCTGCCCAGCAAAGGAGATCCTCCCTTAGTGGTGTCTTGCACTTTTACCTTAACTTGGTCTTCTTGATCCGCACTCTTGTTCTTCAAAGAGTTGATCCCTTGTGTTTTTTCTGCTCTTGGATGTAGTAATATTGCCGGGTCGGTGGCTTGCTATCTGTGCTCAAGTCAGGGGAAAACATACACCCTTGTTTGTGTACCCCGACACAAGGTTCAGATTGTAGGAGTGGAAACTCTTGATCTCAACACATGAGTAGGTGGTTATCTATCAGAAAATGAATGGTGGAAGTGTAGGCACGTTCTGATGGCTCTCCTGAATGAGGAAGAAGGGGTTGAGGGATATATATTTCCTGGACACAAAATCCAACCGTTACACAGTTTTGACCCATCTCGGTGGCACCGATCAGTAAACTCGGTGGCACCGATGTGTGTAAAATATGAACGTTAGGAATCTTGGTGGGATCGACGGGAACAACTCGGAGGGACCGATGTGCAAGGGCTTAGGGAAAACCACAACTCGGTGGCGCCGATTGCATCATCTCGGTGGGACCGAAGTGAAGCAATAAGGTAACAGAGAATTAGTCAAGCCATCTCAGTGAGACCGATTGCAATTCTCGATGAATCCGAAATAATTGCAACGAGAAACAAAGAGCTAGCAAGGCCATCTCGGTGGGACCGAGATCCATATCGGTGGATCCAAAATGTTAGGGTTTTAGCAGTGACCAAGTCCAGATAAACTCAATTACTTTGGATAGGAAATTTTGGTGGGGCCGAGTTGGAATTTAGGGTTTAGACATATTTGGATAGAAAAATTGGCTGAGATTTTTGGAGCAATATCACGAAGAACTTTGAGCAAATAGATCATTAAACAACACCTCATCCCCTTTTAATAGTATTGGATTTCCTATGGACTTAATGGGATCTTGGATGACTTAAACAAAAATGTAGAGTCTTGAGCTTTTGCCAATCCTTTGTCTTAGTATTTTGAGGGTTACACATCTCTATTCCTTGCCATGCCAATCATTGAATGTCCAGAAATAGCTATCTTGAATGGACATTAGTTCAATGAGATATATGTTGTTATGATCTGATCATCCCGGAAAAACGCATATGAGCCTCCCGGGTCGCTTCCAGCGACTCCAGAGGCACCGCCGCAGCCAGCTTCGTAGGACCTCCCTTACAGCCCCGTTCACCTCGCCGCCGCCGGAGGAAGCCGACCACCCGACGGACAGCAGTGGCGGGGCATCTTTGGCCTCCTGATCTGGCCGCCTGCGTTGCCGCCGTCCCGATCTCGTTTGCTGGTGATTGCCGGCCTTCTGGTCTGGATCATGTCCATGGCTTGGTGCCTCCTGATCTGGTTGCTAGCCGATGATTCCAGTGTTCCAATCTGGTTTGGTGTCCATGGCTAGGAGTACAATCAAGACAAGCATCAGGGGCTAGTGCATGCATGCTTCATACAACGGCCGCTTGAGATGTGCACATGCGTGCAGAGACGGTCGTTGGCTAGCTGCAGCCCATGCCTTGCTGATTGCGGTCACCATCGAAAGATCTTTTTGTGATTTTCATCTCTGCAGATCTGGTGGTTCACTTCAGTGGCGAGATGCAATTATGGATGAAGTCTTAATGCACAGGGATGGTTGTGCGGCGACGATGGTCATGTCGCACGTAGCTGGTGGGATTGTGGAGAAGTGGTGGCAACAACCATGAATGACTTCGATGATGGTACTACTTGAGCACCCGGTCTCGAGCTCTAGGGTGAAAGCCTAGGTCTAGCCCGAGTTGGGTATACTTGGCAATGGCGATGTTTTACATCATTACCTTGTTGAAGGCATTGTTCGGAATGCTCGAACTGATTCTTCGGGGTGAAAGCCTAGATTCAAGCCTTTGGTGCCTGGATCCGGTGACGACGACACTTGAGTGTCGCTCCCTTCCTGAAGGCTTTGCTGTCGAAGAACGTCATCGTCCGCGTGGTGCCATGTGATTGTTGGTGTAGATTTGGTCATTGTTATAGTTTGCTGTTCGCAGATCTGATCGCTTTGAGGCATTTTTTCTTTTTCTTCGCATAGTTTTGGTCTTATATGACTTTGCTATTTACCGGCTTGTTTTTCGTGTGCGTGCATCGGTGTTGGCTGTGTGCATCCTAGCTATGCAGAGGCCAGGTGTGTTCTCATTGTGTTTGTATCCTCTTGATTTGAGTCAATAAAGTCCACCCTTTCTCGAAAAAATATGTTGTTATGAATTACCAAAACCATCAAGGGATTAGTTTCACTTTCACAAGATCCATGCCACTCAAATCTCTAAACTCATGTGTGCTCATGTCTCTCTCATATACAGTGTCGAAGGCTATCTTTTCCAACAAGCTAAACTGGAATTTATCAGCCGGGTAATCATCATCGGAGTTGTCTGGATGTCTCATCATGTATTCCTGCTCAACATCTTCCTACCGCTCTTTGTGAGGATAAGTTGCATCGTTAAGATCGTCTGATGCAAAAGTTGTTTCCTGTGCGCGTAACTCAATTGATATTTCTATGAGAGGAAGCTCAGGGGCCATTGTTTCCAGCATGGGCTCTTCATCTTCATCGTCTTCCTCCACCTCCTCTGCATCCACCTCTGCCACACCTTCTTCTTCCTCCAAAAGAGTCCTTTCTGGTGAAACTGCAACACTTTTGTCCTTGCTTGCCACATCTTTGTTCAGATTAGAATCATCAGTCCTTTCTGGAGAAACTGCATCACTTTTGTCCTTGCTCGCCGCATCGTTGTTCAGATCAAAATCACCAACCCCATCGTCGTCATCTTCTAGAAACTCTTGTGTTAGAGGGGTGCTAACTTCCGCCGTGTGCTGACTATGGTCATGGTATCGTAGATCTTTGGACTAGGTACATAGTGACTAGGTACACTATGCCTGCCTACTTCTGACCTATGGCTCTGGCCATCACAGCCTTCTAGCATGCGATTGAGGACTATGTCAAAGAGGTTGTGACCTGGCTTGACCACTGCATATATAACAAGGATCTTCATGCAAGATTCACCGACCATTATCTTGTTGATACCCCAAGCATAATCCTCGGCCAAGGGATCTTGGTGCAGAACGACTTAGGGCATGTGCCATCTTCATATCTTCCTTCCAACCTTACTTGAGAACTTTCTTCCACGTCTATCACTTGCGTCACCTCATCAACACGTTCAACAAGAGTTGAACACTTAGGGAAACACAACACACGGCTTTGGGGGTTCAAAAACTCCACACCAGTGCTGCTAGATTGGATGTTAAGAGCGCTGCCATGATTTAAATGCAGTACGTTACTATTCGCCATCCAACATAAAAAGTCAACATAGCCAACATTAACCCAGTTCACATGTGACAGGTTCGGCATAACAAAAATGATATGCACTGGTTGGCGCCCTACTATTACCTAATGATATGTCATATACAACTGATATACATCCTCTGAAGTTTATTCATAAGAAGATTACCTGCTGGTTTCGCCAGGTCTGACTACTTCTACATCGTCTCCACCCTTGGACTCTACAACCACCAGGGATTTGGGGTCGGGGTTGAGGTTGGTAGGAGGAGGTATGTGGCGAGGGACCGTAGGTAAGAGGTGGTGTCTGCCGGTACCAAGCCTTCCTGGAATGGGTTGCCGGGTCCACGGGGAACACTAGGAGGAGCCGATGAGGTGGGGTGAACTGCAAGTGTGGCTCTATGGAAAGGGAGGGGATGACTTCTTTTGGGGAATGGTGGGTGGGGTGTGCGTGGGTGGAGCTCAAATGGACAAATTCTATGGTGCCGTAAAAACAAGAACGAAAACGCTTAAATTTTTTATAGACAGACACGCCTATTACATACGTGCGGACAAACAACAAAGGAAGCGTCACATAGGCGTCGACCGAGGGCATGACCCGCCTAATTGGCAGGCGGCACGTCCGAGGGCATGACACGCCTAATTGGAAGGTGACATGACTGACGACCCGACACGCCAAGTAGACAGGCAGTTGGAGGAATTACAACGCCAAATTGTCAGGCAGCACTGCCGATGTACAGCCATGCCAAATAGAATGGCGTCAACCTTGCTAGAAGACTAGATATTCTAGCCGCAATCACATCATTTCATTGGGCGCGTCATGCCAGCGCCACGCTGGTGGCGTGACCAACGACCGTGGACCGCGATCGGTCAAAGGTGCCCTTGCGGGCGATGCAGCGACGTGACATGCCTATCAGCCAGGCACGAAAAGGGGGGCGTCAAGCAACTAAATAAGTGTTTGGGGGGATCAGTGGGCGACATACGACCCTCCACGGGTCATTTAGTAAAAATAATACCATTATAGCAAGCACTAAAGTTTCTCTTCCCACATTTCACCTTTTAATCTACCACTAATTTCCAAGCATACTTAAATTTATTGAAGCACCTAATCAATAGAAGTGAATGATATGTTGCAACATGACCTAACTATTATTATGGTTCCACTTCAGTTATGTAAAATATATCTCTACTATTAAAGTGGTACATGGACATTATGTTGTCGACTTCTCTTGTACCATCTTCTTACTTCATCAACTACATCTACATCTCCGCCTTCCCAATCCAAAAACAAATAAATAGCATACATGTCATCCTGTTTTTGACAGTAACATCCATAAATATTCCAACACATCCTATGGTTTTTCCCTTCTTCATGCATTAGACTCTTGATGTTGTAGTTAGTCTTCATTACCTATCCTCTGCATACTGTTTGTATGCACATACCAAATGCGAGTAATAAGACCCAGTTCAAAGTCAACTCCCAGAATATTGAGTCCTAAGTCTTTTAGTTAAGTACAAATCATCTTGGGCAGGTTGTTTCTGCCAAGAACTCATCAATGCAGAGTAGCGAGCAAGGTGAATCGTTCGTGGCCTATGAGTTGTCACCAACAAGCTTTACTTTTGGGACGTGGATAGGCAGCGCACCGGGGCCAGATGGAGTGCCCCAGCATACCCTCTATATTAGGAAATATATATGCCAAGTCATCCTACTTTGTCAAAAAAGGAAAGTACATGAGCCTCCAACCTAACGCTGCCTCAGTCAAGAGCGCACTTGCATTTATTTTCGGGTTTCAAAAAAATTAAAAATCTATAACTTTTGATTAGAGGCAAAATCAAAATCCATTTTCACCATTGAGTTTTTCGTGATGAGCTCTTCAAAACTAGATCTCATATGGGCAGGTTTCCACAAAGTTTATAGACCCGGGGGCCATAGTTTTCACTAGAGGCTTCTCTATCTTGAAAGAACACATACGGTGGGTGAACATATTACTATTGAGCAATTGATACAAAAGCGTAAAGTTATGAAGATATCTAAGGAAGTGATCATGAATATAGGCATCACGTTCGTGACAAGTAGACCGACTCCTGCCTGCATCTACTACTATTACTCCACACATCGAATGCTATCCAGCATGTGTCTAGTGCATTAAGTTAACAAGAACGGAGTAACGCCTTAAGGTAGATGACATGATGTGAAGGGATAGATCCAATCAATATGGTAAAACCCCCATTTTTTATATTTAATGGCAACAAAACAAATACGTGCCTCGCTACCCCTACTGTCACTGGGTGAGGACACTTCAAGATTGAACCCATCACAAAGCACCTCTCCCATTGCAAGAAAAAACCAATCTAGTTCGCCAAACCAAATCGAGAGATCGGAGAGCAATACAAAGCTATCTTAATCATGAATAAAAGAGTTCAGGGAAGGCTCAAATAATATTCATAATAATCTGATCATAAATCCACAATTCATCGGATCTCAAAAAACGCACCGCAAAAGAAAATTACATCGAATAGATCTCCAAAAATATCGAGGAGAACATTGTATTGAAAATAAAAGAGAGATAATAATCCATCTACCTACTAGCTATGGACCCGTAGGTCTGTGGTAAACTGCTCACACATCATTGGAAGGGTAGCAAGGTTGGGGTAGCAGGCCTTCATGATCAAATCCACCTCCAGCAGGGTGCCGGAAAATGCCCCAAGATGGGATCTCACGAAAACAGAAGCTTGCGGCGGCGGAAAAGTATTTTTGGTGTGCCCCCTGGTGTAAGGGGGATATTTGGGTATTTATAGAGTAGATATTAGGGTTAGGAGAGCTGCGAGGGGCCCACAAGCCTAGGGGCGCACGCCTAGGGCTTGTGGCCCCCTCGTGGGTCTTCTGGCCTCTTCCTGAAGCTTCATGGTTGTCTTCTGGTCCAAGAAAAATCCTCAAAAAGATACGTTACGTTTGGTACTGATTTTTTGTAAAAGACAAAAACAAGGAAAAAACAACAACTGGTACTAGGCACTCATTTAATAGGTTAGTCCCAAAAGATGATATAAAATAGAATATTAATGCATATAAAACGTACAAGATGGATAATATAATAGCATGGAACAATCAAAAATTATAGATATGTTGGAGACGTATCAAGCATCCCCAAGCTTAATTCCTGCTCGTCCTCGAGTAGGTAAATGATAAAAACAGAATTTTTTATGTGGAATGCTACCTAACATATTTATCAATGTATGTTTTCCTATTGTGGCATGAATGTTCAGATCCATAAGATTCAAAACAAAAGTTTAATATTGAGATAGAAACAATAATACTTCAAGCATAGTAATAAAGCAATCATGTCTTCTCAAAATATCATGGCTAAAGAAAGTTATCCCTACAAAATCATATAATCTTGTCATGCTCTATCTTCATCACACAATGTATTTATCATGCACAACCCCGATGAGAGGCCAAGCAATTGTTTCATACTTTTAATGTTATCAAGCTTTTTCAAATTTCACGCAATACATGAGCGTGAGCCATGGATATAGCACTATAGGTGGAATAGAGTATGGTCGAGGTTGTGAGGAGAAGACAAAAAGGAGAAAGTCTCACATCAACTAGGTGAATTACTGGGCTATGGAGATGCCCATCAATTGATATCGATGCAAGTAAGTAGGGATTGCCATGCCATGGATGCACTAGAGCTATAAGTGTATGAAAGCTCAAAAGTAAATTAAGTGGGTGGGCATCCAACTTGCTTCCTCACGAAGACCTAGGGCAATTTGAGGAAGCCCATCATTGGCATATACAAGCCAAGTTCTATAATGAAAAATTCCCACTAGTATACGAAAGTGATAAAATAGGAGACTCTCTAACATGAAGAACATGGTGCTATTTTTTAAGCACAATTGTGGAAAAAGATAGTAACATTGTCCCTTCTCTATTTTCTCTCATTTTTATGTTTTTTTGTTCTTTTTTGGCTCTATGGCCTCTCTTTTTATTTTAAGTCCGGAGTCTCATCCCAAGTTGTGAGGGAATCATAGCTTCCATCATCCTTTCCTCACATGGGACAATGCTCTAATAATGATGATCATCACACTTTTATTTACTTACAACTCAAGAATTACAACTCGGTACGAGAACAAAAATATGACTCTATATGAATGCCTCCAGCGGTGTACTGGGATGCGTAATGATCTAGCATGACATGTATAAAAAATATGAACGGTGGCCGTGCCACAAATACTATGTAAACTATATTATCACGCTAAGAAATATGACAATGATGGTATGTGTCATAATAAATGGAACAGTGGAAGTTGCATGGTAATATATCTTTGAATAGCTATGGAAATGCCATAATAGGTAGGTATAGTGGCTGATTTGAGGAAGGGTATATGGTGGGTTTAATGCACCGCCGAAAGTTGCGCTGTACTAGAGAGGCTAGCAATGGTGGAAGTATGAGAGTGCGTATAATCCATGGACTCAACATTAGTCATAAAGAACTCATGTACTTATTGCAAAAGTTTATTAGCCACCGAAGCAAAGTACTAATACGCATGCACCTAGGGGGATAGACTGGTAGGAAAATACCATCACTCGTCCCTGACTGCCACTCATAAGGAAGACAATCAAAAACAAATCATGGTCTAACTTCATCACATAACGATACACCATACGTGCATGCTTCGAAATCACAAACCTTAACACAAGTATTTCTACTAATCCACAATTACTCTCTAGAATGACTCTAATATCACCATCTTTATATCTCAACACAAATGTAAGGAATCAAACTTCTCATATATTCAATGCTCTTTATGAAAGTTTTTATTATATCCCTCTTGGATACCCATCATATTAGGACCAAATTCATAACCTAAGAAAATTGCCATACTATTTTCAAGACTCTCAAAATAATATAAGCGAAGCATGAGAGTTCATCAATTTCTACAAAATAAAACCACCGCCGTGTTCTGAAAAGATATAAGTGAAGCACTAGAGCAACTGCCTAGATCAAAATATATAAGTGAAGCACATAGAGTATTCTAATAAATTCATGATTAATGTGTGTCACTCTCAAAAGGTGTGTACAGAAAGAATGATTGTGGCAAACTAAAAAGCAAATACTCATATAATACAAGATGCTCGAAGCAAAACACATATCATGTGGTGAATAAAAATATAGCCTCAAGTAAATTTATGATGGATCGAAGACAAAAGAGGGGATGCTATTCGGGGCATCACCAACCATAGATGCTTGGTTGTCCTTGAATATTACCTTGGGGTGCCTTGGGTATCCCCAAGCTTAGGCTCTTACCACTCCTTATTCCATAGTCCATCAAATCTTTACCCAAAACATGAGAACTTCACAACACAAAACTCAACAAAAAAACTCGCGAGATCCGTATTGTTGTGAACTCATTCCAATTTTATATTGGTGTTATATCTACTATATTCTAACTTCCCCATGGTTCATATCATCCGATACTACCCATAGATTCATCAAAATAAGCAAACAACACATTGAAAACATAATCTCCTCGCAATCTCCATTCTTGCCCCTTTTCTCCCAGGTGCGGCAGGTGAAGGCGAAGAAGAGGCGACGGGGGACGCGCCGACGGAGAGCATGGCGGGGATGACCCTCGGCAAGGCGCGTGGCCAAGGGAGGAGGGCGATGCAGGTGATGGTGCTGCCACCGATGGTCAGCTGGAGTCCGAATCGGCGTCCTCTTCCCGCTAACCTCGTCGTCGTTGTCGCTGTCCTCCTCATCACTGTCGCTCAAGGAGGAGGTTTCGTTGTCGGTGGAGCTCTGCGCGCAGCACCCTAAGCGGGTTCCCGAGTGCCCGAAGATCTTGATGGAGAGCAGGCCGTTCTCCATTAATTGGAACTAGAGAACGTGCCCCTCCGACAGGCTATGGGCACGGGAAAAGGTCTTCCACCCACGGCGGAGATACATGACCTGAGGGGCGGGGAAGTCGACGTCGACCCGCATGCCGCTGTTCCTGCAGCGCCCCATATGCAGCCTCAAGGCCTGTGGCGGGTCGAGCTCCATTTCCTGAGCGAACGGGGTGGGGAGGCAGAGGTGATCGCACAATGGCTTGTACAGCCTGATGAAGAACTCGCGGGGCTGGTCTCCGATGTGGCCCTCCATTAGGGGGAGAGCCGCTGGCGGAAGCGCGCCGGTGCGCCGCCCCGTCCTCCTCTCCCCCGAGCGCCACGGTGACCTCGGCCTCGCCCCTCCCTCTTCCTATTATAGCGGGCTCCGCCGCGCTGAGCTCCGGAGGAGAGGGGACACGCTGTCGAGGCGGAAGCCGTCGTCGCCGCCATTGGAGCGCCAGCTGTCGGTGTCAAAACCGGCGGATCTCGGGTAGGGGGTCCCAAACTGTGCGTCTAGGATCGATGGTAACAGGAGACAGGGGATACGATGTTTACCCAGGTTTGGGCCCTCTCTATGGAGGTAATACTCTACTTCCTGCTTGATTGATCTTGATGAATATGAGTGTTACAAGAGTTGATCTACCACGAGATCGTAATGGCTAAACCCTAAAAGCCTAGCCTATGAATATATGGTAATGAATGTGTCCTATCCGGACTACGCTCTCCGGTTTATATAGACACCGGAGAGATCTAGGGTTACATGGGGTCGGTTACATAAGAAGGAATCTTCATAGTTGGTCGCCTAGCTTGCCTTCCATGCCAAGGAAAATCCAATCCGGACACGAGTATGGTCTTCGGTCTTCATGTCTTCACAGCCCATCAGTCCAGCCCATGGATAGCAGGCCGGACGCCCGAGGACCCCGTAGTCGAGGACTCCCTCAGTAGCCCCTCAACCTGGCTTCAATGACGAGGAGCCCGACACGCAGATTGTCTTCGGCATTGCAAGGTGGGTTCCCCTTTCTCTGAACTCCAAGATAGTCTTCGGATGTAGTAGATATATCCGGACCTGTATGTATAGTTGCAGAAAATATACGAGCCTAATTTATTGGCAACCGTTTATGATATCATGCCTGCCCGGTCACTATTTCCAACCGTTGGCTGGCGCGTCGCCCCACGTCTTGGGACGTGGTTTTATTGGCTTGTCTTGCCAAGGCAGAGATCGTGTTCCCTTATTCACGGGATTTTCTTTAATGCAGGCGTGGGTAAACCAACCATCCCCTGGGTACAACTCTCTGGAGATTGGTAAGCTTCGAGACCCAGGTGGATACGCTGAGTGCTTGGGGTCTTTAAATAGGGTCTCAGACTCGTCTTCTTCCTTTGCGCTCGCTTCTTCCTCAACCCTAGCCACCCCGAGTTCCAACCCTCGGGTTCCCATCGCCACCTGCCCCAATCATGTCCGGATCCAGCCGTCCAGGCCAGTGGGTGGCTTCCTCTGTCACAGAGGAGGATATTACGAAGCTCCGCGCAGCAAGGTATCTGACCCCGGAAATCCTCCATCGGCTTCCTGCACAGGGGCAGGTCATTCCTACCCCCAAATCCGGCGAGAGGGTAGTGTTTGTGTCCCACTTCCTCCATGGGTTAGAGTTCGCGCTTAACCCCTTCGTCCGGGGGCTCATGTTTTACTATGGGATAGACTTTCACGATCTGGCCCTGGACTCTATTCTCCTCATCTCGACATTTATCGTCACATGCGAGGCCTTCCTCCAGACTCCTCCGCACTTTGGTTTGTGTCTCAAGACCTTTGACGTGAGGCCGCAGGTGATAGATGAGGAGCAGGTAGAGTGCAGCAGCATTACAATAGGCAAGCTTGCCGGCGTGGTTTTGTTTGAAGGATCTTTCGCCAAGTCTTCCGACCTATGGCAGCAGGGGTGGTTTTATATCAATGAGCCGCGGGGCTCCAAGTGGGCAGCTACGCCTGCATTCCGACCCGCCCTCCAATTCAGCTTGCTTCATGGATCAATAAGGGATTGGACTGGGGATCCATCAATGAAGTGCAGACTCTGCAAGATCACGTCCCAAGCCTTACCGAGAAGGGCATCGGTCTTGTGAACGTCGTTCAAGTAATGCTAGTCCGCCGGACCCTGCCATGTCAGCGGCGGCCTCTCCGTATGTGGGAGTTTAATCCCGAAGGACGGCGGACTCTTCAGCACTTCCTCGGCACTACGCACGAGGGAATGTGGAAATTATATTTCGGGGAACGAGAGCAATGGTCGGACACCACCGAAGATGTTGGCCTTCATTCGAGTATCTCTTGGTAAGATATTGAACAACCCGTCTCTTCACAGGACTGGATAAAGAAAGCGGTGTTGATCTGGCGTCCGGTGCCCCTTCCCAAAGACTCTGCGAACGCCCTACTTACGAGGATGCTGAGTCCGACACCGTACCATGTGTCTGCGGAGGAGGAGAAAGGTGTAGAGGAAGCCCGCCGTGGTAGGAAGAGGGTCGCTTCTGAAGGCTAGGAGGGGAAACCTTCCAAGAAAGGGAAAACGCCATCGACGGGCGGTTTGGGCCGGGCGAGCGATGTTGACATGGAGCTTTCTGATGAGGATAAACCTCTGGCCAAACCGTAAGTGCAACAGGGTACTTTAATCATACCCCTTCCTTTCTTATTACTGAAGTAATCCTCCGACATACGTATGTCCTCGCAGGTTAACGCCTGGTGTTTCCCAATCGTCCTCCTCTTCGGGAGACCTTCTTCCAGAGATGATGGAGAGTGATACACCCTTCCTGGCCCCCTCACCCAACAGGGCGGATGATTCTGAGGTATCGTCCCGGGGGGCTCCTCCTGGTCAACAAGCAGTGCAGGAAACGAAGAGGGCATTACCCGAAGGTGGTGCCTCTGTCCCTCAGGGTTCGGGAATCAAGCATGGCGGCCCAGCCCTATCCAGTGTAGAGCCGGAGACGATCCTGGGGGCGAGTGGGCGGATTCCTTCAAAGGAATACCGTACTCCAGCGGCGGCTTTCGAAGACCCAGAAGTGCCGGATATGCCGACGGACATGCTGCAACGAGCGTCCGTTTCAGAGGAACACCATGCCTTGATGGTCACGGTGGTCAAAAAGGTTCTATCCGCGAAGAGTGGGTTGAACGAGGCCTTCACGAGCCTTCTAAGGGGTTTTGAGGTTTGTGATGTAGTTTTGCCAATTGAATAATATTGACAGAATGCACCTGTTGTATATGTCGTAGCCCCTCAGATTTGGATTGCCTTCCGATGGAAGCGATCGGAGGATCAGAAAGATATGCTCAGTTGCTAACCTTGATTTAACTTGGAGGACAGGCTGCCTCTCCTCCTATGGCTACCTGAAATACGGAAGAGGCCGAACTGCAGCGAAAGTTGGATATTGCGGAAGATGACATTGCATTGATCAACAGGCGTCTTGACGACTCGCAAGGTATATATGTCGAGCATTCCTTACACCAATGTGCTTGTAATTTAGGCCTGACGCCGAAAAGGGTGGAAAAAGATGCTGCTGCGGCTGCCGTTGAAGCTCTTCGGGCGGAGCTAGCCTGGGCCAAGGAGCAGGCCCGGAGTAGTGATGCGGCTGCCGAGAAGGCATCGGCAGATCTAAGAGCCAAACAAACAGCTCGGCGCCAAAGTGAGGAAAAGATATCCGCACTGGCACTTGAATTGAAGAATACTGCCAGCCGCTGTGAATTCCTGGAGAAGGAGAATAAAGCCAAAATGGATGAGCTTGATAAGGCCGTACGAGAGGCGAGTGAAGTTCGGTCTGAATCTAGGGCAGCTCGTGAAGAGATTCGGTAGGCTAAGGAGATAGCAGCCGGTAAGCCCTTTTTACTTCAGACCAAGTTTGGCGATCCAGACTATGCTCAGCTGAACCAGGTCTGGAGTTCTTCGGCTGAATTTTTGGACTTGCCGAAGAGTTCTTCCGATGCGGCGCAATTTTACCACGCACAAGAGGGGTATGCAACGGAGAAGCTTTTCTGGTCACAGTTCGCCGCGTCGAGGCGCCCTCAGTTGCTCAATGAACAGATGTCCTAGTGGGCCGAGCTTCATAGGATATCTGGCGACTCCATGAAGAACGTCATAGTCTGGTTGTGGCCAAGTGAGCCTATTCCGAGTAGTTATTTTGGCCTGGTGCAGCGGCTTGTTGACGCGGTGCCACGTATCGATGCTGTGCAGCGGTCGGCGTGCATTGATGGTGCACGGATGGCCTTTGCCCGAGTCAAAACATTTTGGGGAAAGATGAAGGCCATTGATGTTGCGGCGAGGAGTCCACCCAAGGGCCAGGACCGTAATGAGCCGGAGCATTATTTTGAAGACGTCTTAGATGCCGCCCGCTTAATAGAGGGTCAATGCTCGAAAGATATAATGTTCGAATGATTTATATAATGATGTAACAGACAACTTTATAGTTAATCTATTTATATTTTGCTCAAAAGCTTGAATTCCTCCTCTATGGCCGTTTTAGGATAATCTGGAAGTTTTGCAGTCATCGGCTTCAGCCCCCTTGTAGGAAGTACGGGGGTGTTCGGAGAAGCATTAAATCACTCTTTATCCAACGTCTTGGTCCATAAAGGAGGTGATAATGCGGCGAACCAGGCAATTGGACTATGGGGTATTAACACTTTCACTTAACCATAGGAGTTTTATGGTGGGGCTATGAGATAGCCCCTAGTATTTATACGGCGCATAGTGCCTTACATATGTTGATCTAAAAAAAGATCCCTCGTGTGACACAGAGAATCACTAAAGATTCGAATAAGTCGTCAAGTGGTTGACCAGCTCTCGCCGCATCATGAAAGTCAGTTTTCGGCTTTCTCTACTTAGGTCCTCATCCGGTCTAGGCCAGGGCACAATCGCAGTAGTTCTCCCTTTACTACCCTAGTCGATAGAGCAGAACGTAGGGTAGCAAGCACAGGAGCCGGGCAACCCAACTATTGACCAAAGACAATGATTCGGAGCTGATGCATATACGGCCAAACTTGCGACGCCGAAGTACGCTATAGAGCTGTTCGGACTTTTACTGGCGACTCGTTTGTTCCCATACCGGGCCCTTGGCAAGTTATGCCGAGGCGCATCTTGTAAGGCAGCCGTTACGGCCAGACTCGTTGTAGAAAGAGCATGAAATATAAGTTCAGGTAAAGTTTACTCGGAGCAATATGCCATTGATAAATATATAAAGAGTAAAAAACCACAACCCAGCTATTTGACATGCTCGGGGTTGGGAACAGAGGAGGAGGGCATGTTACTGGCTAGGAAAGAAGAGTGTGGTCTACAAAAGCTTATTTTTGGACCTCCTGTCGCACGTCTGCGCTGCCCGTCCTCGGGGATGGGCATCCTTAACGGGAGTGGCCCCTTAGGTGAGTGTGCGGATCCGAACTTCGAGCGAGTCCGAAGTAGATACTGTCCTGATGATCACCTATTTTTAAGAAATTATACAGAAAAATAAGAAAGACGGCTAAAACGTTACGGGGATCTTTGCAGGGTTGTCCATATTGTGTTTCCGCCGATGCCCATGGTATCTTGAGTGCGTAGTTATGTACGCGTGGTGTAAACTTTGCCAGCACAGTAGGTGGGCGGCGGAAGCCGAACTGCTATTTCCATTCTGGGAGTGGTCGAACTTCAGAGGGAAAGTGTTTATGGTCCCTGGTGTTCGGCTGGCGAGCCGATCCGTCGTCTTTATCGCCTGGTGGCCTCCTTCCCTTGTGATCAGCGTTGAGTTTGCCTGCCTGCTTAAGGACCCAACAGTTTTTGTTGGTATGACTAGCTGGCCTATCAGGGTGACCGTGAATCTGACAATGTCGGTCCAATATCCTGTCAAGGGTGGATGGTCCATCCAGGTTTGCCTTTAGTGGCTTCTTCCGTTGACCGGGCTTCGGATTGTGAAATCCAGCGTTCACTGCTGTGCTGCGGCTGTTGTGTTCGGTTTGTCGTGGCTTGCCGTTGCCGTCTCGAATTTCGGAAGTGCCCGGGTCACTGGCGTTGTTGCTTTTACGAGCGAGCCAGTTGTCTTCTCCCGCGCAAAAGCGAGTCATTAGAGCGGTAAGGGTTGTCATGGACTTGGGTCCTTACTGGCCGAGGTGAGGTGCTAGCCATTCATCCCGGACGCCGTGTTTGAAGGCTGCGAGGGCTTCTACGTCCGGACAGTCGGCAATTTGGTTCTTTTTGACTAAGAATCTAGTCCAGAACTCCCTAACTGACTCGCCGGGCTGCTGGACAATGTGACTTAAGTCGTTGGCATCTAGAGGCCAGACATAGTTTCCTTGGAAGTTGTCTCGAAAGGCGTCTTCCAAGTCTTCCCAGCTACCAATAGAATTTTCTGGTAAACTGTTTAGCCAGTATCGAGCTGGCCCCTTAAGCTTGAGATGTCACATCCCTAGTCTGGTATGCACTTAGGCTAGCTTGATATGCTTGCATCATGTCTCAATTTATTGAAACCTGAAATGGGGGTGTTCAAACCCTAGCATTAAATCAACTCAACTAGGATGGATTAAAATCTTTTCAATAAACCCAAAATGTCCAAGAAAATGTTCATGTTTCTCTATGAAAATATTGGCCAGAATTAAAATTCAAACCAATATTTTTAGGAGCTCATAAATATTTATTTTGGGCATTTGAAGCTAATGCAATAACTATTTGCATTGGATTTATATTTGCTATATATCGAATATGTGTCCAATAATTCTGAGAAATTGTGAGGGGCTTTGGGATAATCCTTTTAGTCCCTGCAAAATTATCAGAAGAAAGCAAAATGGTTTAGTGCTTAAAACTAAATCAAAACAAATAACAGAAAACAGAAAACAGAAATGAAAAAGGAGTCTTACCTGGCCTGGCCCAGCACGACCCAGCCCACTGGCCTGGTGCCAGTCATGGCCTACCTCTGCCAGTAGGCAGAGGAGGGACACCGCGACACCGCCGAGCTCGCCACGCCTCCTCCTGCTTGCCGCCGACCGCTTGGACCTGGCTGGAGATGCCACGCACCCCCCTGGAACCCCCTCGCTCACCTCCTCGACCCATCCCCTTCCCTGGCTCTCTCGCGAACACACCCGAGCGCCGCCGTCACCACCGCTCGCCGTAGCCACGGCCACAGGCCCCCGCTTGCCTCGCCGACGTGTCCATGGCCTCCGCCTCGACGCCCTCGTCCTCCCCATCTACCCACTCGACGCCAGACGCCTCAAAACGCTGTCCCCGACCTCTTCTTCATTGTCGGCCGCCACGGATCCCCATCGTCGAATCGTTGCCGTCTGGCCTTCCCTGAGCCTGCTTCGACGCCTGCTGCAACCGCCGTGGGCCACCGAACCGTTTCCCCCTCTGTGTTCTCGCTCTCGTGTGCCGTAGCCGCCTCACCTTGCTCGCCCGCACGCGCCGCCGCCTGTGACCGCCGCCGACGAGCCTCCGGCCACCTAGCGGTCCGTCCGTTGTGCTCAACTTCCTTCCCGCGCCACGTAGAGCACGTAGGGGCCCCGCACGAGCCTCCCGGCCACCGTAGCGTCGACCCCGAGCTCACCCGAGCTCCGGCGACCGCCAAGGACGACGCCGGCGACAACCCCGGCCACCCCAGGCCCAACCGCCACCACCACTCGATGCGCGAGTTCGTCCGCATCACGTAGATGCCCTCCGCCGGCCATTTGGTCGCCGGAGGAGGAATCCCGCACCTCGCCGCCGCGTCTGACGTGTGGGTCATGCCCCTGTTTAGTTTAGGTGTTAGCTTAGTTAGCGCAAATTAACTTAGTTAATTGGTTGACTCACTGACATGTGGGCCCAGTCCCTAATTAATCTAGATTAGTGCTAACGTAACACTAACTAACTCTGTTAGTTAGTTGTTAGACTGACATGTGGGTCCCAGCCATCAGGTTTGACCTAGGCTGGCGCCTTTGACCTGCTGACATGACCACGACGTCATGCTGACGCAGTTGACCTTTTTCTAGATTTATTCTGATATAGGAAATTCCAGAAAATCCTATAAACTTCTGAAAATCATAGAATATAATCTATAGCTCAGAATGAAAAGATTTATATACGAAAAATGATCAGAAAAATCCAATCTATCCATCTGTACTGGTTTCATGCATGTTAGAGCAACCTAACCATGCTGTTTATATGAAACAAAATAATGCACTTATATGACTCTATAAAACGGGTTTGCATTTGAATCTTTGGTTCAAATGGACT
Source organism: Triticum aestivum (assembly GCF_018294505.1). Taxonomy (NCBI): domain Eukaryota; kingdom Viridiplantae; phylum Streptophyta; class Magnoliopsida; order Poales; family Poaceae; genus Triticum; species Triticum aestivum. The sequence goes on along the minus strand of NC_057811.1, from coordinate 209,827,647 downwards.
CATCTCAATCTGTTCTAGCTTGCATTAGTCCAAAACACATTCATATTGCCATGTCATAGCATGCATCATATTGTGGATTGCATTGATCGTGTTTCTTCTGTGTTTGCCGGTGTTGTCCCCTCTTAGTAGACGTTGCTTCGACGATGAGATCGATGACACTGATGAAGAGCTATACTATCTTCAGAAGTGCCAGGCAAGCAAAACCCCCTTGTTCATTCCGATACAATCCCACTCTCTCGCTCCTGCTCTCTTTTACTGCATTAGGACAACAACGTTTCATCTGTTACCTGCTGCGGTAGTTGAACCCCTTTCCTCTACATGACCTGTCATTGTCACAGTAAGTAGATGAAACCCACTAGCATGAGTAGGAGTTGTTTGAGCCCTTATGTGCCTACTCATTCATGCTTGTTTGTCATGCCTGCTATTGCTTAGAGTTGTGTCAGGTCTGATTCATCGGGAATGAATTGGAAAGTTGTGAACATGTCCTACTGTGTGAGAGCTAAGTGTGTGAACACGATTTGGTAAAGGTAGCGGTGAGAGGCCATGTAGGAGTACATGGTGGGTTGTCTCATTGCAGCCATCCTCAGGAACTCAGTTCGGTGTTTGTGATCCATGAACAGTTACTACCACACATTGGGTTCCGGTAACTCGACCCCTCTCGACTTATTAATCAACTTGATCTCTGTCCAGGAGTTGCAACTAGTTTCTGGTGTTTGTAGGTAGCGTTAGTAGTCTACCAAGTGGCACCCGGTACAGGTGGGCTTGGGACAGACTAGGCACACGTGGCCTGGTGTACCGAGTGGCACCCGGATGGTGGGCTCGGGAACCCTGCACACATCGTTTGGGGCCGTGAGCGACACCCCGGCCGGATCTCCTTGCGGATGGAACCCTAATAGGCAATAAACCTGGACGAGAGACTTGTGTGGTTAGTCAGGTCGTGGCCGACTCCCTCGCCAGGCTTCCGCTTGAAGGTTGCCGAGGTACACGACGTGTACATGGTGGTAAGTGGCGAGAGCGTGTGTGACGAAGTACACCACTGCAGGGTTAATATGATCTATTCGAATAGCCGTGTCCGCGGTAAAGGACTTCTGGGTTGCCTATAATAGTTCATAGACAAGTGAAAGTGGATACTCTAAAATGCGCAAGATAAGCATGAGTGCTATGGATGGCGTTCTCGTAGGAAGACGGGAGCGGATCCATAGTGGTGTATTGATATGGTGAATATGTGGACTCGTGTGCGCCACCTCAAAAGAGTTACTTGCAGTCGTAGTTCAGGATAGCCACCGAGTCAAAGCTGGCTTGCTGCAGTTAAACTCCACCACCCCCTTTTGATACTGATAGTTTTGATGTAAGTCTTGCTGGGTACAATTGTACTCACGTTTGCCCATTTTATGTTTTGCAGAGAGACGTCAGTCTCGCTAGTAGTTCCGTGTGGACTTCGACGTTTAGCTTGTTACCTCAGCTACGATCTTGTGCCCTCGGCAGGATCTTGTAGATAGTCAGGCTTCTCAGCCTTTTCATTTGTAGATGTCTGTACTCAGACATGTTAAGCTTCCGCATGTGTTTGACTTGTATGCTCTGAATGTTGGGTCATAAGGCCCATGTTTGTAATATCTCGCTCCTCGGAGCCTAATGAATAAATACTCTGAGTCGTAGAGTCTTGTTGTGATGCCGTGTTGTATTTGCACATATCGAGCATATTGTGTGTATGATTGAAATGCTTGGTATGTGTGGGATCCGACAACCTAGTTGTTTATCCTTGGTAGCCTCTCTTATGGGGAAATGTAGTCTTGTGCTTCCATGAGCCATAGTAGTCCGCTACAGCCCAGTTCACCGGAGTCCTGCTAGCCCAGCACTACTGCTCCGGAACAATTGACTGGCCGGCATGTGATTCACTTCGTTCCTGTGTCTGTCCCTTCGGGGAAATGTCACGCAGTGACATCCGGGTCCTGCCTAGCCTGCTACAGCCCGGGTTGCCGGAGTCCTGTTAGCCTAGAGCTACAGCCCGGATTCGCACGCTGCTGACCGACATGCTCGATGTTGACTCATGTATGCCTATCCCCATAAGTTAGTGCCACTTTAGGTTCACGACTAGTCATGTTGGCCCGGGTTCTCTATCATATGGATGCTAGCAACACTATCATATACGTGAGCCAAAAGGCGCAAACGGTCCCGGGCCATGGTAAGGCGACACCCGTGGGAATACCGTGCGTGGGGCCACAAAGTGATATGAGGTGTTACCGGCTAGATCGATGTGACTTGGAATCGGGGTCCTGACAGCTTTGGTATCAGAGCCTGACTGCCTGTAGGATTACCAAGCCAAACTGGTCGAAGTTGAGTCTAGAAATGCTTTAGTTATGTAAGGGAATTGATTGTGGAAGGGAACGTAAGGCTCTTTTTACTCCTTTACCTTATGCCCTCTAATCTCAGTCATTCTCTTCTCATTCTACGGGGATTAAGAACTAGGCTTCTCATCTTTCTATCAGGATGACGTGTTACTAATCCATAGACTTATAGAATTGATAGTTTCAAGCCTCAGTTCAGTTTCTACTACTTCCATGTGTTGACAGTTGATCTCGGAACCTTGATATTGTGATTCTGAATGGTTATGCCACCATTTTTACAGAATGTCTCAAATCTTTTGAGCATTTACAGCCGTTATGTTGTCCGAGTCATCCCAGGTTTCTAAACAATCTGATGCATTTGCATATTCCTTTCCCTCTGTTTTTGCGTCCCTTTGGGCCAGATTAAGCACACTACCGGTGCGTTGAGGCACTCTGTTGCCTCGACATATATGTTGGAGTTATTATTATGACCCTAGGTGTCTTAGAGGACCACTTAGTAATCTAGCAATGCTTGCATCCCCAGTGTGATGATTCTGGCCATTATTCTCGAAAGCATCCCATGATGCCATTTAGTTAGTAGGCATTCTATTTCTGGGTTCTTGAGCCCAAGATTCACTCCACTTACCTCCTGTTGATAGTGTTTGCTCGTTCCTTTAGGATATTAGTAAACTTGCGACAGTCCTCGAGGTCCTTGGTATTTCCTTCTTCCAAATACCATGAACCATTATTGCAGAAGTTCTTTTAACCAAAAGTTCAAAACCAGGGCGCTCTTGAGGAGTACTCCATTCATATTGTGACTCTGCCAGTTCTACCTTTCTGCATGGGTTATCCGGAAGAAATATGTTGAACTCGTTCGACATGCTAATCTATGCACCCACAACTCAGAAAATCGTATGTTTCTTTGAGTTGTCCCTCTTTAGTTGTTTTCTGACCTTCGTCTATCAATTGATAGTCAAGAGTATGTGTCAGGACCCCGATTCTAAGTCACACCGATCTAGCCTGTAACACCTCATATCACATTGCGGCCTCACGCACGGTACTCCCACGGGTGTCGCCTTACCATGGCCCGGGACCATTTGCGCCTTTTGGCTCACGTATATGACAATGTCGCTAGCATCCATATGACAGAGAACCCGGGCCGACATGGCTAGTCGTGAACCCAAAGCGGCACTAGCGTATGGGGACAGGCATACATGAATCAACATCGAACGTGTCGGTCAGCAGCGTGTGAATCCGGGCTGTAGCACTGGGCTAATAGGACTCCCGGAACCCGGGCTGTAGCAGGCTAGGCAGGACTCCGGATGTCACCGCGTGACATTTCCCCGAAGGGACAGACACAGGAACGATATGAATCACATGCCGGCCAGTCAAGTGTCCAGAGCAGTAGTGCTGGGCTAGCAGGACTCCGGTGAACCGGGCTGTAGCGGACTACTATGGCTCAAGGAGGCACTAGACTACATTTCCCCATAAGAGAGGCTGCCAAGGATAAACAACTAGATAGTCGGATCCCACACATACCAAGCATTTCAATCATACACACAATATGCTCGATATGTGCAAATACAACATGGCATCACAACAAAACTCGACAACTCAAAGTACTTTATTTAAAGGGCTCCGGAGAGCCTTACATAACTTGTTCATACAGATAGGGGTCACAAGACCCGACACTCAAGTCATACAATCATACAAGCACATGCGGAAGCAACTTGTCTGGGTACAGACACTAGAAAGAAAGAAGGCTTGACGAAGCCTGTCTATCTACGTAGGCCCTTCACAAGCCTAGATCACCACCTGGGTGGCAAGTCACTCGTCGTCGTCGAGTTCTACGTAGAACCCATCGGAAGGGGCGGTGTTGTCGTCTGAAAACAGTAATTGAAGCAACATGAGTACAAAGGTACTCAGCAAGTCTTACAACAGATCCTACTATACATCTTCATTCTCAAGAAGGTAGTGGAGTTATTGCAGCAAGCCAGCTTTGACTCTTGGCTAAGCTATCCTACGAGACACCACTTGTGAAATAGTTTTCGCAGACGAGTCCACTAATCACCATCTCAATACTCCACCGTGGATCCTCCCTCGTCATCCCACGAGAGAGCCATCCGCGGTACTCACACTTATCTTGAGGCTTTTAATAGTATCCATTTACTTGTCTATGAACTGCATAAGCGACCAAGTAGTCCTTTACCACGGACGCGGCTATTCGAATAGTTTTATACCCTGCAGGGGTGTACTTCGTCACACACGCTCTCACCACTTACCGTCGCTACACGACGTGTACTCGGCAACCTTCAAGCGGAAGCCCAACGTGGGTGTCGGCCACAGCCTACCCAAACACTCAAGTCTCTAGTCCAGGTTTATCGCCTATTTAGGTTCCATCCGCAGGGAGTCCGGCCGAGGTTTCCACATATGGCCCCAAACGATGTGTGCAGGGTTCCCGGACACCAAACTGGCGACTCGGTACACCGTGCCACGAGCCTACCGCATCACAGCCCACCCCTTGGTCAGTGCTGTCCACGGCCTCCAGCTTACTACAAACACCAGAAACTACGTGCAACTCCTGGACAGAGGACAAGGGTGATTAAGAAGTCGAGGGGGTCCATTGGTTTCGGGCCCAATGCGTGGTAGTAGCTGAATCTTAAATCACGCATACAGATCTCAGTTCTTAGGGACGGTCTCAATGAAACAACCCACCATGTACTCCTACATGGCCTCCCCTCGATACCTTTACCAAATCGTATTCAACACCTCACTCTCATTACCGACACACGCTTTCACTCTAGTTCATCACCCAGATGAGCCAGACCTGACACGACTCTAAGCGTAGCAAGCATAGCATTGTAGGAACACAACATGGCTCAATCAACTCCTACACATGCTAGTGGGTTTCATCTAGTTACTGTGGCAATGATAGGTCATGCAAAGGAAAGTGGGTTCAACTACCGCAACACACAGCAGTTTGAATCGCGTTGTCTTAATGCAGTAAATGAGAGCAGAAGCGAGAAGATGGGTTTGTATCGAAATGATCAACGGGTTGCATGCCTGACGGAGTGGTGGTGGGATACTGCCCTTCAGTTGGATACTCGTGAATATCCTCGGAGGCAGGACCTACCACGATGAACACAACGAAGCACGATCAACACCAAGCAAGTGCAACAATATGATGCATGCATAAGACATGGAAAAATGGTTGTATTGGGCTAATGCAACTAAGACCAGATGGGTTTGGACTATTTTGAATCAAAGATCCAAATTCCAAGTTCATAAATGGCCCATGTTAGTGCTTTATCTTGTTCTGCATAAACCAGTAGGTTAGCCTGCTTAAACATGCATGAAACCAGTACAGATGGATAGAATGGATTTTTCTGATCATCTTTCATATATAAATCTTTTCATTCTGAGCTATAGATTATTTTCTATGATTTTTTGAAGTTTGTGATAATTTCTGGAATTTCCTATATAAGAATAATTTCAGTAATTAAATTGCTTAATACGTCAGCAGTGTGTCATGATGACGTCAGCGGTCAACGGGGTCGTCCAGGTCAAACCTGACGTGTGGGTCCCCTGTGTCAGTGTCACTGTTAGGTAATTAAACTAATTAGAATTAACTTAATCCTAACCCAGGTTAATTAGTAGGCGGGCCCCACTTGTCAGTGACTCTGGGGAGTCAACCCGTGGTCAAACCACGCTGACTCGCCCGCGTTTAGCCGCCGGCGACGTCCAGACGCGGCGGTGGAGTGCGGGATTCCTCCTCCGGAGACCAAATGGACGGCGGAGAGCACCTACGTGTAGCTGGGAGCAAACCGCATCGACTGGTGGTGGTGGAGCTCGGGGTCGCCGGAATCGACGCCGGTGACGAGCCGTGCGGCTGCCGGGGTATGGGTGTGGTCGAACCCGTCGCTAGAGAGCACAGCGAGGGGCGTGCGATGGTGCTACTGGCTCCTGGCGATGCAGTGGAGCTAACGGCCATGGTGGTGCGACCGTTGGATGGCCGGAGCCTCGTCGGCGACGAGCTCGTGCGGCGGCGCGTGCGGGTGAGCTACGTGCAGTGGCTATGGAGCTCGAGAGGGTGAATGGAGAGGATAGGAAGGTGCAGAAGCTCACGGCGGAGGCGATGAGCTAAGTGGCGCTGTCGGGGTCGAGCTGCTGCGGTGGTGACGGCGAAGGGGATCTCCGACGGTGAGCGGCGAAGGCGAGGTCGGAGCGGTGGCTTCGGGGCAAGCGAGCGCTCGGGGCTCGACTCGCTCGAAGGAGAAGGCGACGGCGGAGCTGCTGGACACGGTGGGGCGGCGCGAGGACGACGGTGGCTACGGCTACTCCGGCGAGGTGGCAGCGGCTGCGTCGGCCATGGTGGAGGAAGGCGAGGGAGAGGCGATGGGGGAGAAAGGGGGTGTCCAGGGGCTCGGGGGCGAGTCGTGGAGGTCGTCCAGCTCGTCCACGGGCGAGGCGGCAAGCAGGTGGCGCCGTGGCGAGCTCGCGCACACCGGCGTCACCTCTCTGCCTGCTCTGGCGAGAGCAAGCAGCTGACTGGCGCGGGCCAGCACAGTGCTGGGCCGGCCAGTGGGCTGCCAGGTAACTCCTCTCTGCTTTCTATTTTTCTCTTTTTATTTATTTCTCTTCTATGTTTTGAAATAGTAGTAATACTATTTCATTTAGGAAAATCCTGGAAATATTCAGAGGCACATTTGAAATTATTCTCAACGGCCTAAAAATACCTTCAAGATTATTTGGGCATTTTAAAATATTTATAGGATTTAAATTGCCCAAATGCAAATACTTATGGCTTGGTGAAAAATCCAGAATAGCCTCCAAAAATATGAAACCATTTTTGGCAGAGGTTTTAGCCAGGACCAAAGATGGTGAACATTTATGGAGGGCATTTCAGGTTCATTAAAAAGCATTTTAGTAAGCCCTAGTTGTGTTCAGGGGGGGTGCTGGGGGTTTCTGGCATCCCCATTTCAAGTTTCTGTGAAAAGTAGACATGATGCAACACTCTAATGCATGAACTAGCTAGGATGTGACAACTAACCCCCACTCAAAAGAATCTCGTCCCGAGATTTAGGATCCGTTAAGAAGAAGGTGGGGTACTCAAGTCGAAGACGATCCTCCCTTTCCCAAGTAGCTTCTTTCTCGGAATGGTGTGACCATTGAACCTTGAGAAACTTGATGTTTTGGCGTCGAGTGGTACGCTCGGCTTGATCAAGGATTCGAACGGGATATTCTCGATATGTGAGGTTATCTTGGAGATCAAGCGTTTCGTGGTCCACTCCACAGATAGGATCCGAGAAGCAACGCCTGAGTTGAGAAACGTGGAAGACGTCATGAACCTTGGAAAGATGCGGAGGTAGTTCCAATTGGTAGGCAACTTCTCCTCGCTTGGCAAGAATACGAAAGGGTCCAATGTAACGAGGAGCCAATTTGCCTTTGATACCGAATCGATGGGTTCCCTTTAAAGGAGTAACCCGAAGGTAAGCCTTCTCGTCAACCTCAAAAGTCATAGCCTTATGTTTGCGGTCATAATGGCTCTTTTGGTGAGATTGGGCTGTTTTCAATTTCTCACGAATAATGCGAACCTGCTCTTCTGCTTCCTGAATCATATCCGGGCCAAAGAGTTGTCTTTCCCCGGTTTCTGACCAGTTAAGAGGCGTTCGACATTTTTGTCCATAGAGAACCTCGAAAGGAGCTTTGCCCAAGCTAGCTTGATAGCTATTGTTATAAGCGAACTCAGCGAATGGAAGGCATTTCTCCCAATCCATGCCGAAAGAGATGACAGAAGATCGGAGCATATCCTCCAGAATTTGATTAACTCGTTCTACCTGACCACTTGATTGAGGGTGGAAGGCGGTGCTAAAGGAGAGACGAGTTCCCATAGCATTCTGGAAACTTCCCCAAAATCGAGAGGTGAAGAGACTTCCACGGTCCGAGTTAATTTCCAATGGAACACCATGAAGAGACACTATTCGGGAGATGTACAAGTCAGCTAGCTGGCTCGCGGTTATACTCTCACGAACAGGTAGGAAGTGGGCTACTTTGGAAAGACGATCGACAACAACGAAGATAGCATTATTCTCTCTCTTGGTCCTGGGAAACCCGGTAATGAAATCCATACCAATTTTATCCCATTTCCATTAAGGAATAGCCAAAGGCTGAAGGGTGCCAGCAGGCCGTTGATGCTCTGCTTTAACACGACGGCAGACGTCGCAATTAGCAATGTATTGAGCAATTTCTCTCTTCATCCTAGTCCACCAAAACCTCTGGCGTAGGTCTTGATACATTTTAGTACTACCGGGACGAATGGTGAGAGGAGATTCATGAGCTTCCTTAAGGATCAATCGCCTCAGGTTGCGTACCTTGGGAACCACTAGGCGGTCTCCAAAGAACACAACACCTTGGTCATCAACGGAGAAACAATCCGCAACTCCTTTCTTGATGTTTCTCTTAATACGGGAGATTCCCGGATCTACCTTCTGAGCTTTGATGATCTGATCCGTAAGGGTAGGTTTCGCCACCAGGGTGGATAGAAATCCTCGAGGAACAATGTGAAGGTTAAGCTTACAGAATTCCTCGTGGAGAAGTGGTTGACTTTGTTGTAACATCAAGTTGTTACAATAAGATTTACGGCTTAGCGCGTCAGCCATGACGTTGGCTTTGCCCGGGGTATAAGTTATTCCTAAGTCGTAATCTGTGATCAACTCGACCCAACGTCTTTGCCTGAGATTCAAATCCGGTTGGGTGAAGATGTATTTCAGGCTTTGGTGATCAGTGAAAATCTCGCAACGATTACCGAGAAGGTAATGTCGCCATGTTTTGAGTGCATGGACTACGGCTGCAAGCTCTAGATCATGTGTGGGATAATTATCCTCATGTGGACGCAACTGTCGGGAAGCGTAGGCAATCACGTGACGATCTTGCATGAGTATGCAACCTAGTCCTTGTCGCGAGGCATCGCAATAGATAACAAAGTCCTTAGAGAAATCTGGTGGTATGAGTACGGGAGCAGATGTCAGGCATCTTTTCAGTTCCTGAAAGCTGAACTCGCACTATGGGGTCCACTCGAACTTTTTATCTTTCTTGAGGAGTTCAGTTAGAGGTTTAGCAACCTTGGAGAAATTCTCGACGAAGCGGCGGCAGTAGCTCGCTAAGCCAAGGAAACTCCGAACTTGCTTGACCGATTCAGGTGGAGTCCAGTCAAGGATGGCTTGAACTCGCTCGGGATTGACAGCAATACCCTTACCAGAGATTACATGGCCTAGATAGGTCACTTCTGGCAACCAGAATTCACACTTAGAGAATTTAGCATAAAGGCGATGCTCTCGAAGTTTCGTCAATACTAGCCTTAGATGCTCGGCATGTTCTTCCTCATTCTTGGAGTAGATGAGTATATCATCGAGGTATACTACGACGAATTTATCCAAATACTCCATGAAGATTGAGTTCATTAACCGAGAGTAGGTGGCTGGAGCATTGGTTAAACCGAAAGACATGACGGTATACTCGTATTGGCCATAACGAGTAACAAAGGCCGTTTTAGGAATGTCCCCGTTCTTGATTTTGATTTGATGGTAGCCCAACCTCAAATCCATTTTAGAGAAGACTGAGGATCCAGCGAGCTGATCATACAGGTCGTTGATCCTGGGAAGCGGATACTTGTTCTTGATAGTGACTAGGTTGTCAGGTCGGTAATCTAGAACCATCCGATCCGTACCATCCTTCTTCTTGACGAAGAGGACGGGGCAAGCCCACGGAGAAGAACTAGGACGGATGAAACCCTTTTTCAAGGACTCATCGAGTTGTTTCGTAAGCTCGGCTAGCTCCAGGGGTGTCATCTTATAAGTTCTTCTAGAGGTTGGGACGGTTCCTGGAACAAGGTCTATCACGAACTCGACATCCCTGTCAGGTGGAATACCTGGCAGTTCTTCTGGGAAGACATCCGGGAAGTCACGGACTACCGGAACATCTTCAAGGTCTGGAAGAGGGTTGGCATTTAATGAGTAAAGCTGACGCTTAGACACCTGGGCCAAAACATTGACTGTCTTGCCCGACGGATGGGTGAGTTGAACAGTTCTAGTAGAGCAATCAATCTTAGCATAATGAGCTGACATCCAGTCCATACCCAAGATGATGTTTATGTCCGAGGACATGAGAGCTATTAGTGATGCTAGGAAGACCAATCTGTCGACAAGGATTCCATTTCCATGGCTTATCCTAGAGGTTTGCCACTTAGAACCAGGGGTTTGGATTACCATGGAGGTGGGCATGTCACAAAATGTGGTGTTGTGCAATTGAGCATAGCTCTCAGAGATAAATGAATGAGATGCTCCAGTATCGAAAAGAACAGTTGCCGGATGGCAATTAACAAGGAGCGTACCAAGGACGACATTGGGATCCTCATGAGTTTCCTCAGCTGAAACATAGTTGACATGGCCACGTGCAGTGGTGGCTGGCTTGGCGTAGTAAGTCTTTCCTGCTGGCTTACCACGGCCAACGGATTGTCCAGGTTGATTAGGGTTGTTTCGGGGGCACTCGCGCAAATAGTGACCCGTTTCTCCACACTTGAAGCACGTCACAACATTGGGGCGTGGAGCAGCATTAGCAGCGGGGCCACCATAGACCTTGGGCGGTGCATACGGCTGGTTGGGGCGAGGCGCCTCGAAGGATGGCCTCGGAGTGAACCTAGGTGGGAGAGCAGTGTTTGGAATCCAGACCCGGCGCTTTTGAGATCCGGAGCCGGATGAGGAACCAAAATCGCGAGAGTGCTTGCGTGTAACGTCATAGTCAGTCTGTCCTGTCTCAGCACTGATGGCCTTATTGACCAATTTCTGGAAAGAGGTGCACTCGTGCATACGAAGATCACGGCGAAGCTCGGGGCTAAGTCCCTTGCGGAACCTTGCCTGCTTCTTGGCGTCGGTGGATACCTCTTCAGGAGCATAGCATGCTAAATTTCCAAACTCACGGCTGTATGCATCCACAGACAGTCTGCCTTGGGTGAAGTTGCAGAATTCTTCCCGCTTACGATCTATGAGACCCTCCGGAGTGTGATGCTCACGGAAAGCCTCACTGAATTTAGCCCAAGTAGTGATTTGGCCGGCTGGGCGCATAGCCTCAAAGTTTCCCACCAAAGGCTAGCAGGGCCTTCGAGGTGATAGGCAGCGTAGGTGACCTTATCAGCTTCGGCTACGTTGGTAGAATGTAGCTTGTGGGTGATGCTGCGAAGCCAATCATCCGCATCAAGGGGCTCGACGGAATGGTTAAACTTCGGTGGATACAACTTGATAAAGTCATTGATGGACACCAAGTCGTTCCTCTGATGACGTGCAGTATTCTACTCAATTCGCTCTAGCAAGCGGCTAGTCTCACGCTTGTTTCTTTTTGCCTCCAGCATAACTTCGGCCAGTGAAGGCGGTTGGGGCAGATTCTCCCCCTAGCTGCATTGGCTTCACCCTGCGCCTGGAAAGCAGGGTTGTTGTGGGTGTTAACCATCCTAGGAGAAACAAAACAACGGTTTAGACAAGGATGGCTAAATCTTGGCAGGGAAGTGCAGAATGTAATGGATAACACGGAATGCAGAGATGATCATCAGTATGACATGGTAATATAGAAACCAACATATATATACCAATAGTCACACACACCATACATAGTTTAGTACAAGCCCAGACTAGAGTACGACTACGATGAAAGACGATACATCTCATCAGAGGCATTCCAAGCTCCTATACATTATTTTTCTACATCTCCGGAACGTGATACACACCAAGTCGTATCCCACAAGACACGCAGGACTGTGGAGAATACAACTGTTACAATACTAGTGGAACTACTACCTACTCAGATGTCTCCGTAGTAATCTTTGTAGAAGTCACCACCATGTCCTGGGAGCTGAACATGATCATCTGGAAACAGTCGGTCCTGTGGAGCTTGCGGTCCATAAGGACTCGGGTGTGGCCTTGGTCCAACAAACGGTGGCAGACGGGGTCCACGAGGAGGGGTGATGCCTCCTACATCACGCCATTCCATACATTCTGGTAGACCAGACCTCACGGGGTACAAGTCCCTCATGTCTATATACCCGGCCTGCACGGCAGGTGCAAACCGTGTCAGAGTGGCCCAGTGATCAGAACGGGCATTAAAGAGCTCCATTCGCAAGGCACGATTCTCACGGTCCTTGTCCTCAAGCATCTCGGTGGTGGTGCGGAGTAGTGAATCCTCATGGGTAGGATCACAGTAAGTAGCCTGATAGTACCCGTGTGCCCCAGGGAGTGATGCTGGCATATAGCAGAAGTCAGTGTTCTGAAGCAAGGCAGTTCTGGCTCGCATGATAATCATCATTGAGTAAGCTGCGTCCTGCACGGACATCTCGATGGTAACCCCAAGTCCATAAGAGCAATGGAGGGGTTCAGTAGCTCCAGGATAGGAAGGGTAAATCCTGACTGTGCAAAAATATTGGCTTTGATTAAAGTCTCGAAACTGCTCCTCGACGGTATACTCGGGATACCAACGATAGCCTGTATCAACCATCACTCGGACCAGCATGGCCGTGTGACCAGGTACATCGAGGCACCGGGTCAAACGAACCACTTGATTATGAGAACGGGTGGCCATCTGAAAGCACGGAATAATGCAAGGCATTAGTATTTCTAGGAGAATTCGGACAGCATAACGGCTGTAAATGCTCAGAAAAAGATTTGAGACATTCGCAACAGTTTGCAATACCACTCAACAACATCATGTCAAGGTTCTGGTTCAACCGACAACATACTAAGGTAGTAGAAACTGAACCGAAGCATGGAACCAACAATCCTATAAGTTACTACGGATCAGTAACACGTGAACCTGATAGAGAGAAGAGAGCCTAGTCCTTAACCCACGTAGAATGAGAAGAGAATGACTCAGATCAGAGGGCATGGGGTAAGGAGTAAAAGCGCCTTACGTTCCCTCCCACAATCAATTCCCCTACATATAACTAAAGCATTTCTAGACTCGACATCGACCAGTTTGGCTTAACGCACCTACAGGCAGTCCGGCTCTGATGCCAACGCTGTCAGGACCCCGATTCTAAGTCACACCGATCTAGCCTGTAACACCTCATATCACATTGCGGCCTCACGCACGGTACTCCCACGGGTGTCGCCTTACCATGGCCCGGGACCGTTTGCGCCTTTTGGCTCACGTATATGACAATGTCGCTAGCATCCATATGACAGAGAACCCGGGCCGACATGGCTAGTCGTGAACCCAAAGCGGCACTAGCGTATGGGGACAGGCATACATGAATCAACATCGAACGTGTCGGTCAGCAGCGTGTGAATCCGGGCTGTAGCACGGGGCTAACAGGACTCCGGGAACCCAGGCTGTAGCAGGCTAGGCAGGACTCCGGATGTCACCGCGTGACATTTCCCCGAAGGGACAGACATAGGAACGATATGAATCACATGCCGGCCAATCAAGTGTCCAGAGCAGTAGTGCTGGGCTAGCAGGACTCCGGTGAACCAGGCTGTAGCGGACTACTATGGCTCAAGGAGGCACTAGACTACATTTCCCCATAAGAGAGGCTGCCAAGGATAAACAACTAGATAGTCGGATCCCACACATACCAAGCATTTCAATCATACACACAATATGCTCGATATGTGCAAATACAACATGGCATCACAACAAAACTCTACAACTCAAAGTACTTTATTTAAAGGGCTCCGTAGAGCCTTACATAACTTGTTCATACAGATAGGGGTCACAAGACCCGACACTCAAGTCATACAATCAAACAAGCACATGCGGAAGCAACTTGTCTGGGTACAGACACTAGAAAGAAAGAAGGCTTGACGAAGCCTGTCTATCTACGTAGGCCCTTCACAAGCCTAGATCACCACCTGGGTGGCAAGTCACTCGTTGTCGTCGAGTTCTACGTAGAACCCATCGAAAGGGGCGGTGTTGTCGTCTGAAAACAGTAATTGATGCCACATCAGTACAAAGGTAGTCAGCAAGTCTTACAACAGATCCTACTATACATGTTCATTCTCAAGAAGGTAGTGGAGTTATTGCAGCAAGCCAGCTTTGACTCTTGGCTAAGCTATCCTACGAGACACCACTTGTGAAATAGTTTTCGCAGACGAGTCCACTAATCACCATCTCAATACTCCACCGTGGATCCTCCCTCGTCATCCCACGAGAGAGCCATCCGCGGTACTCACACTTATCTTGAGGCTTTTAATAGTATCCATTTACTTGTCTATGAACTGCATAAGTGACCAAGTAGTCCTTTACTGCGGACGCGGCTATTCGAATAGTTTTATACCCTGCAGGGGTGTACTTCGTCACACACGCTCTCACCACTTACCGTCGCTACACGACGTGTACTCGGCAACCTTCAAGCGGAAGCCCAACGTGGGTGTCGGCCACAACCTACCCAAACACTCAAGTCTCTAGTCCAGATTTATCGCCTATTTAGGTTCCATCCGCAGGGAGTCCAGCCGAGGTTTCCACATATGGCCCCAAACGATGTGTGCAGGGTTCCCGAACACCAAACGGGCGACTCGGTACACCGTGCCACGAGCCTACCACATCACAGCCCACCCCTTGGTCAGCGCTGTCCACGGCCTCCAGCTTACTACAAACACCAGAAACTACGTGCAACTCCTGGACAGAGGACAAGGGTGATTAAGAAGCCGAGGGGGTCCATTGGTTTCGGGCCCAATGCGTGGTAGTAGCTGAATCTTAAATCACGCATACAGATCTCAGTTCTTAGGGACGGTCTCAATGAAACAACCCACCATGTACTCCTACATGGCCTCCCATCGATACCTTTACCAAATCGTATTCAACACCTCACTCTCATTACCGACACACGCTTTCACTCTAGTTCATCACCCGGATGAGCCAGACCTGACACGACTCTAAGCGTAGCAAGCATAGCATTGTAGGAACACAACATGGCTCAATCAACTCCTACACATGCTAGTGGGTTTCATCTAGTTACTGTGGCAATGACAGGTCATGCAAAGGAAAGTGGGTTCAACTACCGCAACACACAGCAGTTTGAATCGCGTTGTCTTAATGCAGTAAATGAGAGCAGAAGCGAGAAGATGGGTTTGTATCGAAATGTCAACGGGTTGCTTGCCTGACGGAGTGGTGGTGGGATACTGCCCTTCAGTTGGATACTCGTGAATATCCTCGGAGGCAGGACCTACCACGATGAACACAACGAAGCACGATCAACACCAAGCAAGTCCAACAATATGATGCATGCATGAGACATGGCAAAATGGTTGTATTGGGCTAATGCAACTAAGACCAGATGGGTTTGGACTATTTTGAATCAAAGATCCAAATTCCAAGTTCATAAGTGGCCCATGTTAGTGCTTTATCTTGTTCTGCATAAACCAGTAGGTTAACTTGCTTAAACATGCATGAAACCAGTACAGATGGATAGAATGGATTTTTCTGATCATCTTTCATATATAAATCTTTTCATTCTGAGCTATAGATTATTTTCTATGATTTTTGAAGTTTGTGATAATTTCTGGAATTTCCTATATAAGAATAATTCCAGTAATTAAATTGCTTAATACGTCAGCAGTGTGTCATGATGACGTCAGCGGTCAACGGGGTCGTCCAGGTCAAACCTGACATGTGGGTCCCCTGTGTCAGTGTCACTGTAAGGTAATTAAACTAATTAGAATTAACTTAATCCTAACCCAGGTTAATTAGTAGGCGGGCCCCACTTGTCAGTGACTCTGGGGAGTCAACCCGTGGTCAAACCATGCTGACTCGCCGGCGTTTAGCCGCCGGCGACGTCCAGACACGGCGGTGTAGTGCGGGATTCCTCCTCCGGCAACCAAATGGACGGCGGAGAGCACCTACGTGTAGCTGGGAGCAAACCGCATCGACTGGTGGTGGTGGTGGAGCTCGGGGTCGCCGGAATCGACGCCGGCGACGAGCCGTGCGGCTGCCGGGGTACGGGTGTGGTCGAACCCGTCGCTAGAGAGCACGGCGAGGGGCGTGCGATGGTGCTACGGGCTCCTGGCGATGCAGTGGAGCTAACGGCCATGTTGGTGCGACCGTTGGATGGCCGGAGCCTCGTCGGCGACGAGCTCGTGCGGTGGCGCGTGCGGGTGAGCTACGTGCAGTGGCTACGGAGCTCGAGAGGGAGAATGGAGAGGATAGGAAGGTGCAGAACCTCACGGCGGAGGCGATGAGCTAAGTGGCGCTGTCGGGGTTGAGCTGCTGCGGTGGTGACGGCGAAGGGGATCTCCGACGGTGAGCGGAGAAGGCGAGGTCGGAGCGGTGGCTTCGGGGCAAGCGAGCGCTCGGGGCTCGACTCGCTCAAAGGAGAAGGCGACGGCGGAGCTGCTGGACACGGTGGGGCGGCGCGAGGACGATGGTGGCTACGGCTACTCCGGCGAGGTGGCAGCGGCTGCGTCGGCCATGGTGGAGGAAGGCGAGGGAGAGGCGATGGGGGAGAAAGGGGGTGTCCAGGGGCTCGGGGGCGCATCGTGGAGGTCGTCCAGCTCGTCCACGGGCGAGGCGGCAAGCAGGTGGCGCCGTGGCGAGCTCGCGCACGCCGGCGTCACCTCTCTGCCTGCTCTGGCGAGAGCAAGCAGCTGACTGGCACGGGCCAGCACAGTGCTGGGCCGGCAGTGGGCTGCCAGGTAAGTCCTCTCTGCTTTCTGTTTTTCTCTTTTTATTTATTTCTGTTCTGTGTTTTGGAATAGTAGTAATACTATTTCATTTAGGAAAATCCTGGAAATATTCAGAGGCACATTTGAAATTATTCTCAACAGCCTAAAAATACCTTCAAGATTATTTGGGCATTTTAAAATATTTATAGGATTTAAATTGCCCAAATGCAAATACTTATGGCTTGGTGAAAAATCCAGAATAGCCTCCAAAATATGAAACCATTTTTGGCAGAGGTTTTAGCCAGGACCAAAGATGGTGAACATTTATGGAGGGCATTTCAGGTTCATTAAAAAGGATTTTAGTAAGCCCTAGTTGTGTTCAGGGGGGGTGCTGGGGGTTTCTGGCATCCCCATTTCAAGTTTCTGTGAAAAGTAGACATGATGCAACACTCTAATGCATGAACTAGCTAGGATGTGACCGTATGTGTCCATTCATTCATCGATGCCTATTATTCTGGTAGTCCGTCAAGTCGTTCTATTCCGGAATGAGTAGGAGAAAAAAAAATCTAGTACCTCATCCATCTAGAGGATTGGGTCAAAGTAGTTGTATTCCGCAGATCAAATTGCCAATCCAGCCTTTGATCTGTTCTACCTTGGAGTGTCACCCTCTTTCATATCAAGAATGAAGTGAGAATTGCACAACCTCTCATGAATTCTTGATGTAGTGATACTTCTCGCCATCATTATTCATCTCTCGGTCCCCGTGTCGGTTGTAACCGGAATGCTGACAAGTGAACTCTGATGTGTGAAATCAATACTCCTAGCAACCCCGTTGCTTGGTAGTTAATGGACAACAATCTCATTCTTAGCGTGTTGGTTATTCAATCATCATCCTGAGATTGATCGTGTTACCTAGTCCATTTTTCCTGGTGCACTCTTCGGTCAACGAGTTAGGATTGTATCAATTCCTCGCTCTTTTTGATCACATCGTCTAGCCCTGAAAAGCAAGTTTGTTCTCGAGCTTAGTAACATATCGGTGGTTCGTGATTTTTCGAATATCTTCTCGGAAGTGTTACCAGGTTGTCACCTGACCGCTATGTTGAGTTCGTGATCAAGTGGGTTTCTTATAAACCACCCCTTCTCCAAGAATCTATGTTGGATACCCCTGAGCCAGTTGGTTAAGCTGAACAGCAACTTGGAGAGTTGGAAGATAAAAGCTTGCCTAACTTAGTTCATTCCAAAGGGATATCTTGTGTTTGTGTGTTTGTTGTAGAAAGATGATTTCTTCATCGATTGGTCCTCGTGATCAGTTGTTGGACCTATCATCTTAACCAAACTTTGATTTGAGTATGGGCTATTATCAAATCAAATCAGAACCAACGATGTTCATAATGTTGTCTTACTCGTGGTTGATCCCTCGAGCATGCACCGTTATATCTTTTGGGTCTGACCAATGCTATCGATTGTTCACATAATTATGGAATTCCATCTCCATGGAAACCTGGATGAATTGTTGTTGAGCCCATCAGCAACACTGCTACCTTCTCCATGATTCGTGTTGAACATCCAGCTAGTATTGGAAACTTTGTAAGCATTGCCTTCATGTTCCGCTCATGAGGTATACGTTTGGATGAAAGTAGTGACTTCCTCTAATTCACGTGCATTTGATGTAAGTTGCCGCCGTGGATTCGAGAAAGATTGATTTTGCTTCCTTTGGAATCATCCCAAGTCAGTCATGCACATGTGCGAAGTACTCTATGGTTTGGAGACTTGCAACCTTCATTCTATATGTATCCCTAGCACACCAAGCCACTGACTGATTTGTTCAAGGAGAAGAAGTTTCTTCTTAAGAGCTAGACTTACACAAGGACTTCGACATCCTTGTTGATGGTTCCTAACCAGAACTCGGTAGTGTTTTATTATAAGACTACTACGTGGCCATGCTTGTCCGGGACAGCGTGTTCACAGGTTGTAGCAGAACCAGCTCGTTTTGGAGTTTGCTATCGTGGTTCATCTCCCGAGAATCTCGCAACATCATCTCGTCGGTTTGTGTTGCAAACCTTCTTTTCCAGACACGTTGTCTGAATTATCCTGTTACCAACCAGATTTGAATCTCAGGCAGATATGACGGTTGGAACTTTTCCAAGACTATGATGTAGGTCCCGACAAGGTTGATGTTCTGGCCGACACACCTAGCCGGAAGATCTATCATTGTAGTATCTTGATTGAGCTATTTAACCATCTTCTCCATGAGGATTTAGTGCAACTTATTCTATAAGTTGATCCTCAGGGGTCCTTGTGCTCTCGGTTTCCTCGATTATGCTAGAACCATTCAACGGTGGAATCACTCTCGTTGAGTTATCCCCAGTTACCAGAATCATACCCAGCATTTGCATTTTGTTCCCAGCTTGCACCTCAGTAATTACTGTTTAGGATCATCTTCAAAAGTGGTCCTACTATGGGTCCCACCCATCCCCGATGATAAACAAAATCATCCATGGTGTTGTCTTCAACAAGGTAGTCCACATCATTCCTTCTGGTATGAGTATGCCATTCTTTCGAATTCGTTCACACGATCATTTGTGATTGCCTTAGGATGGTTTAAAGAGTTTCAATGATCTTTGTATCAAAATTAATTCTTTTGCCACTTAAGGGAATAATTCTACGAGTCACCTTTCCTAAGGTGCCCATTATGGAGTCATGGCAATTAACTCCTCGCTGCTTTGGAACCCATGCACCATATCATCTAAGCGTGGGATTGTTGCCCACCAAATCAAACCTCATCGTTTGTTCTTCCATCCCTCTCGATGTGTTTTGTGTCTCAACTCGAGATGTTCCAACATCTCATTCCGCGAGTTGATCTTGTATAGCTCGATCTTCGCGAAGATCAATCCTGTAGAGTTTCCCTCTCTTCCGTCATCATAGTTGGATGAAGCCCTCGAAAGAAAAGATGTCAAGATCAAGATGATGCAATGAATCAACATCTTCGAGAAGAACAATTGGATCGTAAAGATTATGATAGTTTGCGTTCCCCTTTCATCTTACCCTACGCTTGAATCTCGGGACGAGATTTTTGTTTAGTGGGGGTGAGTTGTCACATCCCTAGTCTGGTATGCACTTAGGCTAGCTTGATATGCTTGCATCATGTCTAAATTTATTGAAACTTGAAATGGGGATGTTCAAACCCTAGCATTAAATCAACTCAACTAGGATGGATTAAAATCTTTTCAATAAACCCAAAATGTCCAAGAAAATGTTCATGTTTCTCTATGAAAATATTGGCCAGAATTAAAATTCAAACCAATATTTTTAGGAGCTCATAAATATTTATTTTGGGCATTTGAAGCTAATGCAATAACTATTTGCATTGGATTTATATTTGCTATATATCGAATATGTGTCCAATAATTCTGAGAAATTGTGAGGGGCTTTGGGATAATCCTTTTAGTCCCTGCAAAATTATCAGAAGAAAGCAAAATGGTTTAGTGCTTAAAACTAAATCAAAACAAATAACAGAAGACAGAAAATAGAAATGAAAAAGGAGTCTTACCTGGCGCTTACCTGGCCTGGCCCAGCACGGCCCAGCCCACTGGCCTGGTGCCAGTCATCGCCTACCTCTGCCAGTAGGCAGAGGAGGGACACCGCGACACCGCCGAGCTCGCCACGCCTCCTCCTGCTTGCCGCCGACCGCTTGGAGCTGGCAGGAGACGCCACGCACCCCCCTGGAAGCCCCTCGCTCACCTCCTCGACCCATCCCCTTCCCTGGCTCTCTCGCGAACACACCCGAGCGCCGCCGTCACCACCGCTCGCCGTAGCCACGGCCACAGGCCCCCGCTCGCCACGCCGACGTGTCCATGGCCTCCGCCTCGACGCCCTCGTCCTCCCCGTCTACCCACTCGACGCCAGACGCCTCAAAACGCCGTCCCCGACCTCTTCTTCATCGTCGGCGCTGCGGATCCCGATCGTCGAATCGTTGCCGTCCGGCCTTCCCCGAGCCCGCTTCAACGCCTGCTGCAACCGCCGTGAGCCAGCGAACCGTTTCCCCCTCTCTGTTCTCGCTCTCGTGTGCCGTAGCGGCTGCACCTTGCTCGCCGGCACGCGCCGCCGCCTGTGACCGCCGCCGACGAGCCTCCGGCCACCTAGCGGTCGGTCTGTTGTGCTCAACTTCCTTCCCGCGCCACGCAGAGCACGTAGGTGCCCCGCACAAGCCTCCCCGGCCACCGTAGCGTCGACCCCGAGCTCACCCGAGCTCCGGCGACCGCCAAGGACGACGCCAGCCACAACCCCGGCCACCCCAGGCCCAACCGCCACCACCACTCGATGCGCGAGTTCGTCCGCATCACATAGATGCCCTCCGCCGGCCATTTGGTCGCCGGAGGAGGAATCCCGCACCTCGCCGCCGCATCTGGCCTCGCCGGCGTCGAGTCGCCGGTGGATTAGCCCCGGTTGACCGAGGATTTGACCCCCCAGGGTCACTGACGTGTGGGGCATGCCCCTGTTTAGTTTAGGTGTTAGCTTAGTTAGCGCAAATTAACTTAGTTAATTGGTTGACTCACTGACATGTGGGCCCAGGCCCTAATTAACCTAGCTTAGTGCTAACGTAACACTAACTAACTCTGTTAGTTAGTTGTTACACTGACATGTGGGTCCCAGCCGTCAGGTTTGACCTAGGCTGGCGCCTTTGACCTGCTGACATCACCATGACGTCATGCTGACGAAGTTAACCTTTTTCTGGATTTATTCTTATATAGGAAATTCCAGAAAATCCTATAAACTTCTAAAAATCATAGAAAATAATCTATAGCTCAGAATGAAAAGATTTATATATGAAAAATGATCAGAAAAATCCAGTCTATCCATCTGTACTTGTTTCATGCATGTTAGAGCAACCTGACCATGCTGTTTAGATGAAACAAGATAATGCACTTATATAACTCTATAAAACGGGTTTGCATTTGAATCTTTGGTTCAAATGGACTCATCTCAATCGGTTCTAGCTTGCATTTGCCCAAAACACATTCATATTGCCATGTCATTGCATGCATCATATTGTACATTGCATTGATCGTGTTTCTTCTCTGTTTGCCGGTGTTGTCCCCTCTCAGTAGACGTTGCTTCGACGATGAGATCGATGACACTGATGAAGAGCTATACTATCTTCAGAAGTGCCAGGCAAGCAAAACCCCCTTGTTCATTCTGATACAATCCCACTCTCTCGCTCCTGCTCTCTTTTACTGCATTAGGACAACAACGTTTCATCTGTTACCTGCTGCGGTAGTTGAACCCCTTTCCTCTGCATGACCTGTCATTGTCACAATAAATAGATGAAACCCACTAGCATGAGTAGGAGTTGTTTGAGCCCTTATGTGCCTACTCATTCATGCTTGTTTGTCATGCCTGCTATTGCTTAGAGTTGTGTCAGGTCTGATTCATCGGGAATGAATTGGAAAGTTGTGAACATGTCCTACTGTGTGAGAGCTAAGTGTGTGAGCACGATTTGGTAAAGGTAGCGGTGAGAGGCCATGTAGGAGTACATGGTGGGTTGTCTCATTGCAGCCGTCCTCAGGAACTCAGTTCTGTGTTTGTGATCCATGAACAGTTAGTACCACACATTGGGTTCCGGTAACTCGACCCCTCTCGACTTATTAATCAACTTGATCTCTGTCCAGGAGTTGCAACTAGTTTCTGGTGTTTGTAGGTAGTGTTAGTAGTCTACCAAGTGGCACCCGGTACAGGTGGGCTTGGGACAGACTAGGCACATGTGGCCTGGTGTACCGAGTGGCACCCGGATGGTGGGCTCGGGAACCGTGCACACATCGTTTGGGGCCGTGAGCGACACCCCGGCCGGATCTCCTTGCGGATGGAACCCGAATAGGCGATAAACCTGGACGAGAGACTTGTGTGGTTAGTCAGGTCGTGGCCGAGTCCCTCGCCCGGCTTCCGCTTGAAGGTTGCCGAGGTACACGACGTGTACATGGTGGTAAGTGGCGAGAGCGTGTGTGACGAAGTACACCCCTACAGGGTTAATATGATCTATTCGAATAGCCGTGTCCGCGGTAAAGGACTTCTGGGTTGCCTATAACAGTTCATAGAGAAGTGAAAGTGGATACTCTAAAATGCGCAAGATAAGCGTGAGCGCTATGGATGGCGTTCTCGTAGGAAGACGGGAGCGGATCCATAGTGGTGTATTGATCTGGTGAATATGTGGACTCGTGTGCGCCACCTCAAAAGAGTTACTTGCAGTCGTAGTTTAGGATAGCCACCGAGTCAAAGCTGGCTTGCTGCAGTTAAACTCCACCACCCCCTTTTGATACTGATGCATATGTAGATAGTTCTGATGTAAGTCTTGCTGGGTACAATTGTACTCACGTTTGCCCATTTTATGTTTTGCAGAGAGACGTCAGTCTCGCTAGTAGTTCCGTGTGGACTTCGACGTTTAGCTTGTTACCTCAGCTACGATCTTGTGCCCTCGGCAGGATCTTGTAGATAGTCAGGCTTCTCAGCCTTTTCATTTGTAGATGTCTGTACTTAGACATGTTAAGCTTCCGCATGTGTTTGACATGTATGCTCTGAATGTTGGGTCATAAGGCCCATGTTTGTAATATCTCGCTCCTCGGAGCCTAATGAATAAATACTCTGAGTCGTAGAGTCTTGTTGTGATGCCATGTTGTATTTGCACATATCGAGCATATTGTGTGTATGATTGAAATGCTTGGTATGTGTGGGATCCGACAACCTAGTCGTTTATCCTTGGTAGCCTCTCTTATGGGGAAATGTAGTCTTGTGCTTCCATGAGCCATAGTAGTCCGCTACAGCCCGGTTCACCGGAGTCCTGCTAGCCCAGCACTACTGCTCCGGAACACTTGACTGGCTGGCATGTGATTCACTTCGTTCCTGTGTCTGTCCCTTCGGGGAAATGTCACGCGATGACATCCGGAGTCCTGCCTAGCCTACTACAGCCCGGGTTCCCGGAGTCCTGTTAGCCCAGAGCTACAGCCCGGATTCGCACGCTGCTGACCGACATGCTCGATGTTGACTCATGTATGCCTGTCCCTGTATGTTAGTGCCACTTTGGGTTCACGACTAGTCATTTTGGCCCGGGTTCTCTGTCATATGGATGCTAGCGACACTATCATATACGTGAGCCAAAAGTCGCAAACGGTCCCGGGCGATGGTAAGGCGACACCCATGGGAATACCGTGCGTGAGGCCACAAAGTGATATGAGGTGTTACCGGCTAGATCAATGTGACTTGGAATCGGGGTCCTGACATGAGAGGTATGTGTTTGGTGGCATGAAGGTCGTCTCCGCGAGCCATGTGAATATGGAGGAGGTAATCCTCGATCCATACCGCGGGATCTGCTGTTCCGTCGTATGATTCGGTGTTAATGGGTTTGAACCCATCTGGGAATTCATGCTCCATTACCTCGTCGGTGAAGCAGAGAGGGTGTGCGGCTCCTCTATGTTGGGCCACACTGTGAAGCACCTCTGGCGGACTCCGCTTACGGAGTTCGGACCGGGCGTGGTTGGCTCTGTAGCGTTCGAATGGGTGACCATCATAGTCGGTCGGGGTGTATCTCTGTGATCTATACATCGATCCTGTGCGCCCTGTTCTATCTTCTGGGTCTCGGTTGATGTCGCGGGTGTTCCCTCGAGCTGTTTTACTCTTGATTTGATGGCCGGATGGGTTGGTATGTTCCTCTGTTTGGGCTGCTACTTTGTCTGGACCGAACTGTGGCCGGCACGCCACATTGTTCGATGGTGGTGTGGGCTCCAGCGCCCTACCATCGTATTGAGGGAGCCACTTACCCTTTGGGTGGCTTTTTTTGGGCTACTAAGGCCGTATTCCTCGGCGGCCAAGACCTCGGTCCATCTATCATTGAGCAAATCATGGCTTGCTTGAAGTTGCAGCTGCTTCTTCCTTAGGCTGCTTGCGGTGGCTATAAGCTGGCGTTTGAAACGCTCCTGCTCGAGAGGTTCCTTAGGCACGATAAAATCCTCGTTGTCGAGGATCTCCTCTTCCTCAGAGGGTGGGAGATAATTGCTGTCCTCCGAGTCTCCATATGTGGCCTGTTCATCAGGGCTGTCTTGCCCAGTTTCCTATTCCTCCTGTTCAGATTCTACCTCAACAGGGTCTTCATTGTCTGGAGTGTTATCTTTTCTGGTGCTAGCAGTGTTTTCTCTTGGGCGATGTGGCTTGGAGCGGTGCCGTGGGCGCTGGTGTTCGGACTGTGTACCAAGAGGTTTATTCGCGACTGGATCCTCCTTGTCATCGTCGAGAGCGTCGTCGGGTGTGTCTATCATACACATGTCATACCAGGAAGTGGCCATCCCATGTCTAGTGGGTAGGAGGCTCTGGCCCTGCCCTTCGTCGTCCATGCTGGCGATGTCTTCGAAGCGGGGGTCAGACGTGTTGGTTGGGTCCTCGACGGTGGCTATAAAGTGGGTGGCGGTTGGGAAGCAAATTTCTCCATCATCCGCCGTAAGTTTGAACCGAACATAGTTCGGTGACGAGCCATCTGCCAGGGACAGGTTTTTAATGAGTTTAGTAGGTCACCCATGGGCAAGTGTTGGAAGAGGTCTGCGGCACTGAACTTGAAGATCGATAACCGACCGAGTTTGGTATCCGCGGGCTCGCAGGGTTCGGAACCCGACACCGGAGAAGAGTCCGGTGTTTCGTTGATGCAAATGCCGTACGCAGCAGAATCTGCCAGCGGCTCCAACGCCGCAGAATCGGTAGCCCCCGCGATGGGGTTGAGCTTCCCATCTTCGGGGGACTTGATCTGCTCCGATTCTAAGGCCAGAGTTCTTGCAGGAGCTCTCTCCTGGATGCGGCCCGATGACAGGTTTAAGCCATGTCCATCTGGGCGGCGGGGAGCGATTGCCGCGGTCTCGAATCCGTCAAAGATCAAGTCTCCACGGATGTCCGCAACGTAGTTCAAGCTTCTGAATCGAACCTGATGGCCAGGGGCATAGCTGTCGATCTGTTCCAGATGGCCAAGCGAGTTGGCTCGCAGTACGAAGCCGCTGAACACAAAGATCTGTCCGGGGAGAAACGTTTCTCCCTGGACAGCGTCATCATTGACAATTAAAGGGGCCATCGAACCTTTTGACGACGGCACATTGGAACTCTCAATGAAATTACCAATGTCGGTGTCAAAACCGATGGATCTTGGGTAGGGGTCCCGAACTGTGCGTCTAGGATCGATGGTAACAGGAGACGGGGGACACGATGCTTACCCAGGTTCGGGCCCTCTCTATGGAGGCAATACCCTACTTCCTGCTTGATTGGTCTTGATGAATATGAGTGTTACAAGAGCTGATCTACCACGAGATCGTTTTGGCTGAACCCTAAATGTCTAGCCTATGAATATATGGTAATGAATGTGTCCTATCCGGACTACGCTCTCCGGTTTATATAGGCACCGGAGAGATCTAGGGTTACATGGGGTCAGTTACATAAGAAGGAATCTTCATAGTTGGTCGCCTAGCTTGCCTTCCACGCCAAGGAAATTCCAATCCAGACACGAGTATGGTCTTCGGTCTTCATGTCTTCACAACCCATCAGTCTGGCCCATGGATAGCAGGCCGGACGCCCGAGGACCCCGTAGTCCAGGACTCCCTCACCAGTGTGGCCTCTCACCATGGCGAGTGGAAGAAAGGGGCCAAGCAGGAAGGAGATGAATGCAGAAGGTTGATGTCCCTCTCCCCTTTTTATAGAGGGGTAGGGCCGGGGCTCGGCCCCCAAACCTAAGGGCGGCCGCCCCACTCGACCAATCCGGCCGGCAAAGGTGCAGGGAATCAGGACCAACCCCCTGCTCCAATCAGCAATACCCGGCTTCCCACCTCGGTGTTAAGGCCCGTGCCCTCCGTATCCGCCACCTACCCTCCCTGAGGCATGGGGGACACATGGCGAGCGAGATAGAATTAAGAAGACAAGTGGGAGGACCGTTTCCCACCCCGTGATCATGGGGCGCGGGCGCCATGAAGGCCACGACGCCCGAGTCCACTTTGTAAATGAGCCGAGGAAGACGCGGCTTCCTCTTTTTTATGGGGAAGACGCGGGCCGCCTCTTTACTATTCACCGTGGGGTGACGCAAGCGTGCTGCAACCGTTCCACGCATGACAACCACGTGACGCGTTCAATGCGAGTCATGGGGAAGCGCAACTGGCGAAGGAATTACCGCGGTTAAAACTCCGCCACGCGTGCCCGCGCACCATTCTGGGCGTGCCCAACAACGTTCCGCGCTTATGTGTGGCCCAGGCCCGGGGGCTTCTGTCGGTGTACAAAAGTAGGGGCCTATTTGTACCCCTTTACTTGTGCACGGGCAGTCGTAGCCACACCTGCGGCCATGCTTGGCGGGGCAGAGGAAGGAAAGGCATGAGACTGCCAAGGCTGCACTCAAGCCAGAGGCATGAAGAGCAAAGGGGCAAGGTGTCACGCCCAATATGCGACCCTATCCGATAGTGACTCGAAGGTCCCACCAAGGATAGACACGCATATTGGAAATGCTTTTGCAAGGTGGATATCATTACCTCATACCATTACATAATAGTTGGGGATACATACATAAGGCACAAACGCCCAATAATACAACAACATCATACAAGAGGTCAAGATCCGACTACGGATGAAACACAAACAGAAACTCAAACAATATCCACCCTGCTAGCCTAGGCTGCCGACCAGGAACCTAACCCAAGATCGACAAAGAAGAAGAAGAACTCCAACACAAGAGAACATCACTCTCACGTCATGATCATCGCATAACCTGTACCTGCAAGTGGTGTTGTAGTAATCTGTGAGCCACGAGGACTCAACAATCCCATTACCATGGGTATCAAGACTAGCAAAGCTTAATGGGTAAGGAAGGGGTAAAGTGGTGAGGTTGCAGCAGCGACTAAGCATGTATGGTGGCTAACTTACGAGTACAAGAGTAAGATGAGAATCTTCGCAAACGGTCGCCAACTAGTAATGATCAAGAAGTGATCATGAACTACTTACGTTCAAAGATAACCCCAAAACCATGTTCCGTTCCCGGACTCCGCCGAATAGAGACCATCACGGCTACGCAATGCTGTTGGTGTATTTTTAATTGGGTTTACTTCAGGTCCTCTACAACCGGATATTAACAAATTCCCATCTGCCACATAACCGTGGGCACGGCTCTCGAAAGTTTAAACCCTGCAGGGGTGTCCCAACTTAGCCCATCATAAGCTCACGATCCGCGGAGACAATCCTCCATCACGGGACATCTGATCAGGCTCGGAATCCCGGTGCATAAGACATTTCGACAATGGTAAAACAAAACCAGCAAGACCTCCTGGCGTGCCGACACCCTGATAGTAGCCGCGCGTATCTCGTCTCAGGCCACGACCGGATGAACACTACGTACGGCAACCGAAGACCCCAGAAGAAGGGGTGGCACCGCAAGTGGCTCTAGGTTGGACCAACACTCCGAAGAGCACTGGCCCGGGGGGCCAAATAAAGATGACCCTCGGGAGGGCGACTCCCAGGGGAAAAGAAATAGGTGATAGGCAAATGTAAAACCAATGTTGGGCCTTGCTGGAAGAGTTTTATTCAAAGCGAACTATCAAGAGGGTCCCATAGCCCTCACCGTGTTAGGGACGCAAAATCAAGGAACATAACGCCGGTATGACAGAAACTAGGGCGGCAAGAGTGGAACAAAACACCAGGCATAAGGCCGAGCCTTCCACCCTTTACCAAGTATATTGATGCATTAATTAAAATAAGATATATTGTGATAACCCAACAAAGTTCATGACATCCATGTCCCAACATGGAACAACCTGCAACTGCACCTGCAACTAGCAATGCTATAAGAGGGGCTGAGCAAAGCGGTAACATAGCCAAACAACGATTTTCTAGGAAGGGTAAA
Source organism: Triticum aestivum (assembly GCF_018294505.1). Lineage (NCBI taxonomy): Eukaryota > Viridiplantae > Streptophyta > Magnoliopsida > Poales > Poaceae > Triticum > Triticum aestivum. The sequence goes on along the minus strand of NC_057811.1, from coordinate 209,798,785 downwards.
AAGGTTAGGGGTTTCATGGCAATTTGGGAGGCTTGATAACAAGTGGTAGGTAGCGTGACATAGCGATAGCATCAAGACAACTAGCATATCAATGATAGTAGTGAGATCCAAGGTGACGGTCATCTTGCCTGAAATCCCGCTAGGAAGAAGAACGAGTCCATGAAGAAGATGAAGCCACCTAGACGAACCACGCGTAGTCAAACGAATCCTCACAATCGCAACGTAACCGGAACTATCGAGAAGAAGCACAACCGGAAAGAAGCAAACAACATGGTAATCACACGACACATAAACATGGCATGATGCTCAACCAAGTATGATGCATGATAAGGCTACATGAAGCTACTCATGCAAGAGATGGTGCATACAAGAACAACACACCAAAGCAAGTTTAAATGAGGCCGGAAACAACAAATAACAACTCCGGTAAGTCCTCATATGCAAATTTCGAAATTGGTCCAGATCTGATTAGAACACAATGTTGAAGTTGTTAAACATCAACTTAAAATGCACCAAGATGATCTACACGGTTTTCTAGTGAAGTTACATATAAGGTTCGTTTAATTCGGAGCTACGGCCTAGAAGATATGAGCAAAACAAGTTAAACATGGCATTGATGCAAAATGCATACAAACATCAAGCAAACACACTCAAAACATGGATGCAGAAAGGTAACATGAAACTACATGCAAAACTAAGCAAGTTTCATATAGGGTACACTCAAAACGGAGCAACAGTTCAACACATACACATGAAACAAGTTTAAAGGACAAGCTGTCCAAAACAGCAACTAGGCATCTAGCAAGCATCAAAACAATATGCTACGGCACCTCAACATGAAAACAAAAGGCATGGCCATGATTTACAGGTAAAGCATGACAAAACATGAACACTGAGCTATCCCGATAAATCACTAGAACATGCTCAAAAGGACATGGCAAGGTTGCAAATAATAACAGTTTCACAGACAGCAGAAATCACTGGACATGGCAGAAATAACATTAGATTGCAATGTTTAGAGCTATCAAACAACATGTTACAGCAAGCTATCACGGAAAAAATGAGCATGGCATGGTATTACTAAAAGCACTTAACAAAACTCCCTTACTGAGCTTATTCCAAAGATCAACAGAAAAGATTGTAGCATCCATGCAAACATGGCAAATGATATGACAGATTCAGACTTGTTGGTGAGCTTGTACCACTCACGACAAGGCATTTCGTGGCATGTGAAGTCAACCAACACTAAGATGACATATTTATGAAGCTAAGAATGGCAAGAGCAAGTTCATAGGGTGCATGGATCACTAGCAAAACATATGGCACAACTGAACTTAATAATAACAGGTTGACAGCAACATTATTTAGCAATTTGAAAGCAAGATTACGAGAAGCTACAGCAAGCTATAAATGCAACCAAGGTAACGGATGTGTAGAGCATAACATGTAAAACAAAACATCGTTAGTGGTCAACTCCATATTATGCATAGAATGACTTGTAGCAGCAGGTTTACATAGCATCATGATATAACAGATTCAGACTAGCAAAACAGTAACAAGTAGCCCAATTCACAAGCTTGTTGCACACACCACAAGGTACAAAAAATACATGAATTGCACCGCTGTACGCCGGATCCGGACGGGAGGCGGCGAGGCGGCGGCGGTGGAGGTGCGACGCAGCGGCGTTGTGGAGGCGGCGACCGGTGGGGCTGGAGGCGCGGGGGCGAAGGCGACGGGCAGCGGCGCTAGGGCTGCGCGAGGGTGGCGCGGTGGAGGCGAATGGCCGACGGGAGGAGAAGGGCGGCGGAGGGCGGCGCCGGTGGGAGGAGCCGCGTGCTATAGCGCGGGCACCCGCGGGAGGCGCGGCGGCCGAACCGGGCCGGGAGGGCCTCGCTCGGGCCCCGGCGGACCCGCGCGGGTGGCGGCGAAGTGGGCACGGGCGCGTGGACGCGTGGCACCCCGAGAGTGGCTGCGGGCGGCGGGGATGCTGATGTGGCGCGCTGCCATTGGTCGGGCGACGTGGCCGGCGGCGGTGGACATGTCCGGCGCGGTGCGGACGCGTCCGGCGGCGCGAGGAAGAGGAAGGCTAGGGTTTCGTCCGCAAATATCGGGGGAGAGGGCATATTTATAGGTAGAGGGAGCTAGGAGAGTCCAAATGGGGAGCGGTTTTCGGCCACGCGATCACGATCCATCGACCGAGAGCATGGAGGGGTATTGGATGGGCTAGTGGGCTGTGGTGAAGGGGGGTTGGGCTCAAAGAGAGAAGGCTTTCGCGGTTACCCGGTTAACCGTTCGGGCATCAAACGAACTCCAAATGGAACGAAATTTGACAGGCGGTCTACCGGTGATATACCAAGGCCACTTGACAAATCTCGGCTCATTCCGAGAACGTTTTTCTCCCGCTCACGAAACAAGGATTGAGAGGTGCAACGGGTGCATGTGAGAGAAACGGATGACGAAACGGACAACGGAGAAAGAGACCGGATGCAAGTTTTTAAGAACATGAAGATGCAATGTAGATGATGACATCGCAAAATGCAACACGCAAGCACATGACATGGCAACGAAGGCGAATAACTAGAAGACACCTGGCGCATCGAATTCGGGGCGTTACACAAGGTGGACTTCCCCCGACGACACCCTTGCCGAGGCGGCCTACATAACCCCGGCAAGAGTCTTGCCGGGGCGACTTGCCCAACACCAGCAAGGCCTCCACCCTTGAGCCTGAGAGTTCTGACACTATCGACAACGTCGAGACCAAGACTCAGGGGCGCCTGCGTGGTGGCATGCAGATCTTTCCGAAGACTAAAGGCCTGCGAATCTACACAAGAACTAGAAGATGAAGACCCCCGGCAAGATCCTTGCCGGGGACGGCCGCGTAGACCACCGACAAGATCCTTGATGGGGACGGCCGCGAGGCCCCGGCAAGACCCTTGCCGGGTGCATCTGCGGGGCCATGGCCAGGCCCGCACCTGCCAAAGCTCCGCTGCCCCGCAGCCGTTCCAACGCGGCAACCAGCCCGCCAACTAGGCAAACGCCTGCGTGGCAGCCTGCAGCTTCTAGTCCAACTAGTCAAGCACCTGCATGGTGGCATGCAGATCTTCGTGAAGACCCTGTCACCGCACCAGCACAGCAACCAGCCAGCCAGCATGGCGCTGCATGCCTCGTCAGCTTAGACGCGCGTCGAAGCAAGGCGAGGTGGCGACGGACGGGACGAGCTCGATTGCCGTCCCCGATAAAGCAAGAGGGCACGTAGGCAGCGCATTAAATGCGTTTGTCCCACGATATGAGGCGATAATCTTGTACACTGTAGATACTTTCCACCTCCTGTGTGCCACTGTGGCGACCCCTTCGACATATAAAAGGAGGCCCGAGGCGTACTGTGGAAGGATTCGGACTTTTTGGACTGGGCACGCATAGTAGCTAGTCAAAGGACAGAAGAACACAAGATAAACACAGACAAGCAGAATTAGGGTTTTATGCATCACTTGCGGCCCGAACCTGGTTAAAATCCCCTCACGCTGATCGCTAGACCTGCTCTTTGCACAGCTGTGCACCCCCGCCAACCGTAGGAGGGGTCCTCAGGATCCCATAACTTGGGAAGGTCTTCAACGAACCACTGGTAGGATTGGAAAGGGCGAATGAATATATGTGATAAGAACAGAAAAAGGAATCCTGAACGAACCACCGTAAGAATTCAAAGTTGAATGACGAAGGAGAATGAATCACCAGGAAGAATTAGAAAAGCACGAAGATACTTGAGGGACTCGAAGGTCCCACCAAGGATAGACATGCATATTGGAAACGCTTTTGCAAGGTGGATATCATTACATCATACCATTACATAATAGTTGGGGATACATACATAAGGCACAAACGCCCAATAATACAACAACATCATACAAGAGATCAACATCCGACTACGGATGAAACACAAACAGAAACTCAAACAATATCCACCCTGCTAGCCTAGGCTGCCGACCAGGAACCTAACCTATCGGGGATATACCCCGCGGTATGACCCGACATTACTTGGCGACTCACCAGAGACCTGGCTAGAGCTTGGTGACTGACTGGTGATCCGCCCAAACATGGCGATTCACAGGTAACCCGCCTGGACATTGTGACTCACTGGAGACCCGGCGGGCGGATCAGACGGACGACAAGGCCCAAGGCCAGCAGGCTGGCTAATACTCTGGTGGGCCGGCTTAAGGAGAAAGGGATGACGAATATTTCTTTTACGAGGGAGCAAGACCCGGACTTGTATTCAACTTGTAAGAAAAGATAGACTAGTCCTAGTCCTACTAGGACTCTGCATGTAACCCGCCCCTCTAACTTATACAAGGAGGGGCAGGGCACCCCAAAGAGGGACAAGGAGCAAGAAACAATCTCTAGGGCTAGACACCGAGAGCCGGTTCCCGGCGACTCTCCCGTGATCATAATGAGACCTAGCCTCAAACAGCATGTAGGGTTATTACCGGATGATGTTTCCCAGGGCCCGAAGCTGTCTAAATCCTTGTCTTGTGTTGCGTCTCTCGATTCCGCCCAACCCCTCTCAAGCTACCGCATAGATGCGTTGGCCTCGCAACTAAGTCCTCATACTAGGACATCTGTCGTGACAATTCCACGACAGTTGGCGCCCACCGTGGGGCTTGCACACGGCGGTGTTGATTTCTTGGAGGGATCTTCCGCAGGGATCAAGAAGCTTGCAACTGGCCGGCTGAAGAAGAGCCAGCACAAAAATATCTATATCAACTTCAAGTTCCTCGGTCCAGATCGGAAAAAAGTTTCAACGACAGCGCGCACGGCAAACGAGGGTTGATCTATGCTCCGCTATGGCCGTTACTTGGATCCGTCTGTGCAAGGTGACAACCAGTCGGAAAAAAACATATACAAGATTGCGATCATGACATATTAGGGCTACATCGCGAGTGCCGCCGGATGTGACTCGGCGGACCATCAAATCCGAAACAAAATCTGTCTCTGTTGTTGTGCCGTTCTACGTCGCGCCCGCCGAGACCGTCTGGAGTTTCGACTAGAAGTAATCCGTGATCTGCTGATCGGCCACCCTGGCGTAAATACGCATTGCCACGAACACACCGGATGTGCTCCTGCTCCTCTACTCCCATCAAACCGTAGCTGGCAGATCAAGCCCCAAGGCAGCAACCAATAATTTTCCTGTGTGAACTAGCGCACCGCCTCAAGTGCTAATGATGTGCATCGGCTCAGGTGCTAGTACGTACCTAAATCAAATCCAAAGGTACTTCCAAAAAGTACTCCAATAGCATGTGATGAAGGCACTCTACTTGAGTATTACTCCGACAACTGCTACAAGCGCTGGCCGTACGTCAGTCCCAGGATCATCAGTCAACAACGAAAAATAAAATAAAGAGCAACAGCAGGGAGGAAGATGCAGACGCGGGTACGAACTCGCCTCCGCCGCTACTAGTTTTCACCACTCGCCTCCATTCACGTGCCTCAAGGCACTGCCTCCGCGCCGCCTCAGGTTCGCTTGCGCCTCCAAGTCACCACGATCGTCCACACAGGCGCTCCGGGTCAAGCTGGACTCTGCTTTTCGGTCTGAATCATCATCGTACCTCGTCTCCTGTCCGGGTGGCTGTCGCGCCTTGTTTCCTGTCTGAATTACCGTCACCAACCTGTTTTCGTTGCCGCTTCTACAGCACTTACCTTGACAAGCCGGCCTCGCCACGCCTCGCCGGGGTGCCGCCGCAGGCCGGCCCTGCCGCCTCAGAGCCGCTTCCGAGCCACTTCAACCCGGCCTCTGCTACCGTTGAGCTGCCACGGCCACCCGGTGGCTTTTTCCACTGTGAGCTGGTCCTGCTGGAGTATTCTTCTGTCTCTACTACATGTTACTACAGACGTCATCCCTACAACAGATGTTGCCGTTTTGCGTCCGCCGTCTTAGCAGCCAGCAGACCGGTTGGAGCATTATAACCTGGACAAGTCCGACGACGTGTGTATTTTACGCAGTGCTAATCGCCTACGGATCATCTATTGTCTGGACAAATATCCCTCTAACTATATTTTATTAACACATATTGTTTTCGTCAAAGAACGATTACTGGTTCGTGATATTTTTTCGCAGGACCATAATTCCTTACAAAGATGTTGCAAAAGGACGTGCGTCAATATTATTTTTTGCACTAGGACTCGTCCATGTCATGCTGCTCAACGGAAACATGTGCAAATCGCCGCCCCTGCTACATGACGTGGCTGACTCGCCTGTTCACGCGACTTACCGCGCCTGCGGTTAACTCGCCCGTCCGCGCTGGCTTACAACGCCGCGGCCGGTTCACCCGTGACTAATTTCAGTTTCACCTAGTGATCGTCAACTTCATGGCGGGTTATTTCCGGCCTAAACGAATCAGGACAATCATTCACTACAAATATGGTTTATACCATGGGTATGGAGCACGGGCTGACAGTATTCCACCCGGCGATAGTCCGTAGCATATTACCCGATGAGTGGACGCGCACAAGCCGTCGTCCGTACGGCCCGGTCTACATCAACTAGCTGGGACTGCGCATGTGATTGATTCACGTGTCCGCACCAGTTTACAACACCACGGACGACTCGCCCATCCGCTCTTGCGGCCGGTTCACGCATCCGCGCCGGGTTACAACGCAGAGGACAACTTGCTCGTCCGCACCGGCTTACAACGCCGCGGCCGGCTCATCTGTCTGCTCCCGTGGCCGACTTGGCCGTGATTGATTTCAGCTTCACCGTGATGATCATCAACTCCGCGGTGGATAATTTCTGGCCTGACATATCAGGACAATTGTTCACCACATCAACACGACGTGGTTGACTCGCCCATCCGCGCGGCTTACCGCGCCGGCGATTGACTCGCCCGACCACACCGGTTTACAACATCGTGACCAACTCATCTGTCTGTACCGCCTCTGATGCAACGGTCGTCTTTACCATCCGTCTCTCGTGGGTTGGTCTATATAAACACACTGGGCCGCACCTGTATGCATGAGCTATTTATTGAATATGACCGAGTCACTGCTTGGGAAGCCCGGTTTTCTTCCAACAAATTGGAGGCGAATTATCATGTATTATCAGCCGTCGTCTGCACTGGATGGTTCAATGGGCAGGCGCACAAGTCGCCGCCACTACAGTTTGGTTAACTTCAAAACATCCAGTTGGAAGGAACCATTGGCCGAGTTGCTGACACGGCTCATACAGGATCATTTATAACCCGCCGCAGTCACCTCAACCTTCTGTGGATTCACATCGCACTATCAACACCAATGATATACACCTTATGCTATGGTCAATATGGATAATCTCAAAGCCAACTCCTCGAGTCGTCTTGAGACTCGGGGGCAATGATATGACTCGGCAGCATTGGTCGGTTTCAATGCATTCAAGAACTCCGGGCATTGGAGGGAAAAATGATTCGGTCCCGGAGGCTACTGCTATATTGGTGAAAAGTTTAAAGGCCGTCAGAAAATATCCGGCTTAAAAAGAAGGATTCCGGTTTAGATCCGGCTCAAGAGACTTGACATCTCCCACAAAGCACTGAAGCTCTTAATATCCGGTTTAAAATCCGGTTCAAGGGAAATTTATCTGCCACAAAGTTTTGAAGCTCTCAAATCCGGTTCAAAATCCGGTTCAAGGTAAATTTGTCTATTACAAAGCTTTGAAACTCTCAATATCCGGTTTTTCCGGTTCAAAAAGAATTTATCTCCCGCAAAGTTCAAGTTCTCAGGAAAAATTAAAGGGACCAAAAAGAGTCTGTTACAATGCACAACCCAAACATAGGTACCCTGCTTTAATGACCATTGGGAGCTGATCGTATTCGAATTTAGCTTAACTATTTTGGTGTGACCCTGATCGTATTCGAATCAGAGTCATTAAATATTCTCATGATGACTAGGGGGTTTCCTGTTCAAACATAGGTCGTATTCGAACCAAAGAGAACATAGCTGTCGGTACCCTCTTGATCGGCACACTGCCGAGCTCACTAGGGGGCTTCTTGATCATATTCGAATCATAGCTCAACCCCTTTTGGGAACCGACGTGGATCGTATTCGAATCAGCGTCGTTAAACAATTCTCAAGGTCATTTGGGGGCTTCCTGTTCAAACATAGGTCGTATTCGAACCAAAGAGAACATAGCTGTCGGTACCCTCTTGATCGGCAACGCCAAAGCCACTGGGGGCTATATGATCATATTCGAATCTTATCTTAACCCTTTGGGACGGTTTTCTGATCGTATTCTAATCAGAAGCCTCAAAATTTTTGAAGTCTCCTTTTGCAAACAATTTTTTGATTTTATTTGAAGCTCTTTTTCATATCTAAAGTGTATATGAGTGGTTGCTATTTAACCCGGCTTGATTTTCGATGATAAATCGCCAGCTTATGATAATCATCATCTATGTGGAAGCATTGGCTTCTAAGGATTGGGTTATCACCCTTAATGCACAGGTCACATAAACCGGCAGTGAAAATTCAATATCACAGGTATAATATTATTATTATAGTTATGTTTCAAAGTTATGATTCATAACAGGCTTATCTGTGACTCCTTGTTACACATCAATGGTTATATGTGAGATATTATGACCCGCCCTGTGCTAAACCGCCAAGGGATCTTGTGATCTAATTATGTGTAGGATAAGACTACATTTGGGTGGTTACCCGCCCTGGTTCCTGACGTTAAGTCGCCAGGGCATATTTTGTTTAAACTCTGCAGGATTTACAGAGCTATGACTTACATAAATGATTAAATTCAAGCCCATCATCAAAGATTGAAATTGGTGTCTCAAAAGGGTTATCAATTCTTGATTTTCTCAAAGGCTATAAGCCGCCGGGTTGTACAAATTCCGGCTTACAATAGAGGCGTAGTAAATCGCCATCGGCTAAGAGCCCCCGGGTATTTAAACTCCGGATTGACTTATCAACAGATGAGGTATTCGAAGTCGCTTTGCGCAATGGCTATTATTTTATCAATGGATATGATTTATTCTACAATGGAAAGAATAGTCCCGAGTCGCTGCAGGCTTACGACCCGGCACTTGGGGGCTACATTATTTAAATTGAGATCACATCAAATATGCAAGTCCCATGTCACGGACAGCATGCACCATGGCACTTGGGGGCTAATGCAAAGTCATTTTTTGCTCATCTTATTGAAGACCCGACTCATCACATTATAATGACCCGGCCCTTGGGGGCTACCAATTACTCCTGTCAACAATTCAAGGTACACAAGCATTAATCCATTATATTGAACGATCCACTATTTAGTTGGTAGAGTTCAAAGCTCTTAACCTTGTGGACGTGGGTTCAAGCCCCATGGTGGAGATTATATTATATGATGTTATTATCAAAGTCCTAGCTCAGTATTATCTTACTAAGCCGGCCCTTAGGGGCTACACGTTGTTGTTCAAGTTTACATGGTTATATCTATAAAGTCCCTACTCATTATTGCATAATGACCCGGCCCTTGGGGGCTACACTGCTTGAAGTTTTCATGAGCATAAGGCAATTACAAGTCCCAGGTTGTTGCAAGCATGACAACTCGACACTTGGGGGCTACAGGTGATATGCATATAAGGGAGAAAAAATCTTCAAATTCTCAGTTTGGAGTAGACCAGATTAACCCGGTGCCTGCAACAGTCATGACCCGGTATCATTTATTTATAACCCGACAATTTTGGCAATCATAAATCGGCAAGATCTACATCTTTAAGCGGGCTAAATATCAGTTGAATATACAAGACCAATATTTTTGTCAAGTCAGAGTTTTGGAAACCGACTCAGATGGATTATTTCGTATAATATTTCTTTATAAAGAGCCAATGTCAGCAAATGGATTATGAAGCTGGCCTATTGACCCGGATATTCCAGGAGAAAGTGTCAAGGACTTAAGGATGATCAGGTGCCGGCTTACAAGAATATTTAACCCGGAGCACAACCTGTCAAATTTGTTCTTGTGTTTGTTTTACAGGATCAGTTTAACATAGATAAATCCAAAATTAAACTGGGGGCTAATGTCGGGGATATACCCCGCGGTATGACCCAGCATTACTTGGCGACTCACCAGAGACCTGGCTAGAGCTTGGTGACTCACTGGTGATCCGCCCGAACATGGCGATTCACAGGTAACCCGCCTGGACATTGTGACTCACTGGAGACCCGGCGGGCGGATCAGACGGACGACAAGGCCCAAGGCCAGCAGGCTGGCTTATATTCTGGTGGGCCGGCTTAAGGAGAAAGGGATGACGAATATTTCCTTTACGAGGGAGCAAGACCCGGACTTGTATTAAACTTGTAAGAAAAGATAGACTAGTCCTAGTCCTACTAGGACTCCGCATGTAACCCGCCCCTCTAACTTATACAAGGAGGGACAGGGCACCCCAAAGAGGGACAAGGAGCAAGAAACAATCTCTAGGGCTAGACAACGAGAGCCGCTTCCCGGCGACTCTCCCGTGATCATAATGAGACCTAGCCTCAAACAGCATGTAGGGTTATTACCGGATGATGTTTCCTGGGGCCCGAAGCTGTCTAAATCCTTGTCTTGTGTTGCGTCTCTCGATTCCGCCCAACCCCTCTCAAGCTACCGCATAGATGCGTTGGCCTCGCGACTAAGTCCTCATACAAGGACATCTGCCGTGACAATTCTGAATGGGTAAGGAAGGGGTAAAGTGGTGAGGTTGCAGCAGCGACTAAGCATGTATGGTGGCTAACTTACGAGTACAAGAGTAAGATGAGAATCTACGCAAACGGTCGCCAACTAGTAATGATCAAGAAGTGTTCTTGAACTACTTACGTTCAAACATAACCCCAAAACCGTGTTCACTTCCCGGACTCCACCGAAAAGAGACCATCACGGCTACGCAACGTGGTTGGTGTATTTTCAATTGGGTTTAGTTCATGTCCTCTACAACCGGATATTAACAAATTCCCATCTGCCACATAACCGCGGGCACGGCTCTCGAAAGTTTAAACCCTGCAGGGGTGTCCCAACTTAGCCCATGATAAGCTCACGATCGGCGGAGACAATCCTCCATCGCGGGACATCCGATCAGGCTCGGAATCCCGATGCACAAGACATTTCGACAATGGTACAACAAAACCAGAAGACCTCCCGGCGTGCCGACACCCTTGTAGTAGCCGCGCGTATCTCGTCTCAGGCCACGACCGGATGAACACTACGTACGGCAACCGAAGTCCCCGGAAGAAGGGGTGGCATCGCAAGCGGCTCTAGGTTGGACCAACACTCCAAAGAGCACTGGCCAGGGCGGCTAAATAAAGATGAACCTCGGGAGGGCGGCTCCCTAGGGAAAAGAAATAGGTGATAGGCAAATGTAAAACCAATGTTGGGCCTTGCTGGGAGAGTTTTATTCAAAGCGAACTGTCAAGAGGGTCCCATACCCCTCACCGCGTTAGGGACGCAAAATCAAGGAACATAACACCGGTATGATAGAAACTAGGGCAGAAAGAGTGGAACAAAACACCAGGCATAAGGCCGAGCCTTCCACCCTTTACCAAGTATATAGATGCATTAATTAAAATAAGATATATTGTGATAACCCAACAAAGTTCCTGATATCAATGTCCCAACATGGAACAACCTGCAACTGCACCTGCAACTAGCAACGCTATAAGAGGGGTTGAGCAAAGCGGTAACATAGCCAAACAACGGTTTGCTAGGAAGGGTAAAAAGGTTAGGGGTTTCATGGCAATTTGGGAGGCTTGATAACAAGTGGTAGGTAGCGCGACATAGCGATAGCATCGAGACAACTAGCATATCAATGATAGTAGTGAGATCCAAGGTGACGGTCATCTTTCCTGAAATCCCGCTAGGAAGAAGAACAAGTCCATGAAGAAGATGAAGCCACCTAGACGAACCACGCGTAGTCGAACGAATCCTCACAATCGCAACGTAACCGGAACTATCGAGAAGAAGCACAACCGGAAAGAAGCAAACAACATGGTAAACACACAACACATAAACATGGCATGATGCTCAACCAAGTATGATGGATGACAAGGCTACATGAGGCTACTCATGCAAGAGATGATGCATACAAGAACAACACACGAAAGCAAGTTTAAATGAGGTCGGAAACAACATATAAGAATTCCGGTAAGTCCTCATATGCAAATTTCGAAATTGGTCCAGATCTGATTAGAACACAATGTTGAAGTTGTTAAACATCAACTTAAAATGCACCAAGATGATCTACATGGTTTTCTAGTCAAGTTACATATAAGGTTCGTTTAATTCGGAGCTACGGCCTAGAAGATATGAGCAAAACAAGTTAAACATGGCATTGATGCAAAATGCATCCAAACATCAAGCAAACACACTCAAAACATGGATGCAGCAAGTTAACATGAAACTACATGCAAAACTAAGCAAGTTTCATATAGAGTACACTCAAAACGGAGCAACGGTTCAACACATACACACTGATTCCACTCAGGAAGAGGCAGAGACCAGCCATGGAGACGCAACAGAGGTAACTATAAGTTCCTCCGGCTCAGAACCCTTAACAGATAGAAAATTTGGCAGGTCGTCTGGAAGGTGAAATTTTCTCATCCTCTTGCTCACTTGGATCCCAACTTTCTTTTCAAGAAACGGCAACATGAGTCAAGACGCCGGACCCGGAGTGGCGGCTCTCAAGATCTCGTCTCCGGCTTACCCAACACGCCTGCTCCTCGCAAGCGTCGAAATGAGGTACCACATGACCCAGACTCTCTTTATGCATTACCGGCCTCATACGTCAACCTTCCTTCCAACTCAAATTATCAGAGGAGGCCTCTGTCATCCGACGACTCTACTGGGACTCAAATTCCTACTTTCATGATCGCCCAGGGGTAAGTATTTTCATTTGTTTATAAATGACTTGTGGTGATATACTCATAAACTTTGTATCTTTTGTTGAAGAGGTGTTGCTAAAGCGGGCAATAAACAAAAGTGGGGTAGGTCTTCGGAGGATCCAAAGCCGCTGAACCAGAGAATCATACGGCAGAAATTTCTGGGGCCCTCATTCAAGACCCTGAAGAACCTGTCAATGACCCGCCACCGTTAATTGATGCTACCGTCCTTGATAAAATGGATACTGAGCTTAACCTAGGGGCCAGCCATGACCCGTCGAGCCCTAAGTCGCTGACTCCTCCGAAGCCAGCTAAAGAGATCCCCCTTGAGAAGAACTCTGATGATGTGACTATCACTGGGACGGCTTATACAGTGCCAGGGCCTCCACTGTGCTAGCCAAGCATAGTACCACGGAATAATCTCCTTCCACGGGAAAGGGCATGGCCAAACTGGACCTCGAGAGCTACTCCTCCTTTAGTGCACGCGACGTGTATGCGGGCTATTTGAGTCGCCTTAACACAAGTCGAGACATGGAGGTTGGGCTTGTTCAACTCGTGAAGTCGAAATATGAGGTATGAAACCATCCCTCTCCTCTTTAGCCTTGCTGATATACTTATATTCATAGTAGCCCCCAAGTATACAGTATAGGAAAGTAATGAGTATGCTGTAGACTTGTAAACTTTTTTCGAAATTGTAGCGCCCAAGGGCCGGCTTAACTTAACAAGATCAGCCGAGACTTATAGTCACTTAAGAAATCCAAATATGTAGCCCCCATGGGCTGGCTTATCTTAACAAGATGAGTCGGGACTTATAATCACTTAAGAAATCCAAATGTGTAGCCCCCAAGGGCCGGCTTAACTTAACAAAATAAGCCGGGTCATAATTATAATTAAAATGACCTACATTAGCACCCAAGTGCCAAGGATATTGCTGGCAATGTGCTTGGGACTTAAGTTAATTACATCACCTGCTCCTTGTGTGGTAATCATTGCTTCAATACTATATTTCAGGAGGATTTGAACGTGAAGGAGTCGCATCTAGGTGACTTAAATAAGAATATTGAGCTGCAACAAGCTGAAACTTCCAAGTCCGGGTTAAAGCTAAAATCTTCACTGGAAGAAATTGAGAAAATCAAAGCGGGTTTTGATGTTGAGAGAACCGCCTGGGAGTCTGACAAGGCTGCACTGCTAAAGAGAGCCGAAGAGGCCGAAAATTAACTTAAGCCGGTGACTGACGAGCTTGCTAGCTTAAAGCAACACATAATCCACATGACAACCGCCATCTTTGGTAAGTTAAACATTTGCACTTCATCATCTGTTTTAATACTTCTTTGACCCGCCTGGTGATTCATAATAGATAATATTTAACCCGCCTGGCGACTCTTGAACAGGCGCTAGAAGCGCCAATCTTTGCCAGAACATGTTGCTCAAACTGAAGGCGGTGTATTCATTGGCCGAACAGTTGTATGCTGGGACACAACGCAGCCTTGCAGCTTTGTCAAGCGGAAAGAAGCCTCCAGCTCTGATCAAGACGGTCTTAGAGCAATTGTCAATGGCACCTGTCGGATTGCGGGTCCCGGCAAAACCCTTGAGGTTCGAACTCTGGGGTGCGCACGAAGATCTCTCCCTCCCCCTAGCTTGCTCACTCACCACGATCTCAAAGCTTAGCTCGTCGAACTCGAAGAACAAGGGACACAAGAGTTTATACTAGTTCGGGCCACCGATGTGGTGTAATACCCTACTCGAGTGTGGTGTGGTGGATTGCCTTGTAGGCTGAGGATGAACAAGTACAAGGGAAGAAAAGCCTCCTGAGGAGAGGTGTCCTCGAGCTCAGTGAGCTTGTGTGGTTGAGGGTGATCTGAATGATCTGTCCCTTGCTAAGGTGGTGGCTAGTCCTATTTATAGAGGCCCGGGTCCTCTCCCCAAATGTTAGGCGGGAAGGGTTGCCACAACGGAAAATTTGAAGGGGGACCGCTAGTACAGCTATCCTAACAAAAGGTGGTCTTCGCCTGCGAAAGGCTTTGGTGGTGATGCCGTCGTGGGCTCCGTGGTGACCTCCGTCCTGCCATCCTGCTGGTCTTGATCTTGTTGCACCGATTTGGAAACCTTTTCCTTAGGCCTCGGGACTCCTCGACTGCGCCTGCTCCTTTAGCACCAAAGAGGAAACGAGTACTCTGCGCCCGCTGGCGCCTGCCTGGCGCCCGCCTGGCCTTGGTCATCATGGCTCACGTCACGGGAACCTCACGAGGCGCCCCTCGCCTTGATCTCGCCACTCCTCGTGAGCCAGCCTAGTGAGGCTGCCCCTAAGGAGGTCTTGTGGCGTCCGCCTCGCGAGGCTTGGCCCTCGTGAGGGTCTTGAGTGTTTGCTGGTGAAGATGGGTCGTACCAGGCCGCTAGAGGAGCCACTGCGTGGGCCGCAGGCAGGTAAGTCTAGGGACCCCCGTTCCTAGAACACCGACAGTAGCCCCTGGACCAAAGGCGCGCTCGGACTTGGCTTGGAGGCGAAGCCAAGGGACAAGTGCGGAGCGTCCCGGGCCCCAACCGCCCACGGCCTTGATTGACACGTGGCGACTGACGGGACATGGGCGTCTCCGCTTCCCCACGCTGCCTCAGCAGCTGCTCGACTTGACGAGTCCCTGGTGCATGCAGAGAAAACCATCATTACCTGCGAACGTGGGGGTCACCGGTTGGCCTTCTCCTGCTATAAATGGGGCGGGGGGGTGCCCCCATCACCCATCTCTTCCCATTCCGCTTGTTTCTTCTTCCTTCCTTCACTGCTAGCAGCGACACCCATGGCGCCGATGAAGAGGTTCTCTGCCGCGGAGAAAGGAAAGGCTCGCCAAGATGGTCCCGACTCTCCTCCGCCCAAGAGGGGGCGCGGTCACCCTTGCAAGCACGCCGCGACCCCTACAATGGTTCCCCGCGGGCGAAGGCGAGTCTCTTCGAGGTCCGGTGCCGCTCGGGGCATCAGAAGTGGCGCCTCTCCTCCTGGTGGGAGCCGCTTGAGGCGCGGCGGCCCTATCGATGAAGGGAGGCACACTGCGGTTGCTAGGCCTCACCGGCCGCACTTCCACTCGGCGGAGGTGCTGCCGAAGTTCGTTGTGTGGTCGGAGAACCCGACCAGCACCTGGCTCCAGCTTCCACGCTTCTTTGCCAGAGAGCTGGCGGCTTCGGTTCCCGGCGGCCTCTGGCTGCAGGCGACGGCTGCTACAGCAAGGCCTCGTGGGTCACGGTGGAGATTTCCGTCGCAGGCAACATAGCCCTGGCCCGCGGCTGGCCGACGTTTGCCCATGCGCGGCCTGGGCAGGCGGTGCACCCTCCACTTTAAGTACGACGGTGCCGCGACCCTCTTCGTGAGGGTGTTCGGGGAAGACGGCCGCCGCGCCGGGTGCTGCTCAGAGGACAATGATGGCGGCAAAGTGCTCGGCCTTGGCGATGGCCGTCACGAGGACGAGGGCAAGCTCGCCCTTGGTGATGGCTGTGGCTCATCCAGCGGCAGTGGCTCCTCCTCCGACGAGAGCTCCAGCAGCGGCGGCTATGACCAGCCGCCCCGTCGCTGCGCTCGCTTTGAGGACGGTGGTGGGTCGTCCCACCGTTGCGCCCCGGTGAAGCGCGATGAGGACTCTGGCTGAGCTGGAGGGAGCGCTGGGGACTGATTCTCAGGAGTAGCTGCGGGTGCAGGGGCTGCTTTTGGCTATTTTTCTTTCTTTTCTTCCTGCATCATAAGAAACAAGTATGGGGCCCCGCGGGGCATATGATGAACCGTAACGCTTTTCCTGCCTTTACTATGTTTATCTTTTCTGAGTTGTGCCGTGGCATCAGAGTTTTACGTAGGCGTGTAAAGATAACTTAGCTCGGTGTGTCTGAAGTAGCTTCCGCCTCGTGCGGCGCGCATCTCCAGCACCTGGTGAGACCTCCTTGCTGCAGACTTGGGGGCGTCGAGGTACTACAAAAATTTGTTAAGAGACCCTTATTCTTCCTTACCGAGGGCCCCAGGCGTTGCCGGTCATGACCAGCGCTCCACATCGCGGAACCCTTGAGCCATGGACATAAGAGAGGCGGGTGCGCCAGTTTGCGAGCTCGGACAAGGGTGCCTCGCGAAGACCAGGGGAAATACTTGCGCGTGCACCCTATCCAGCCCCCTCGCGAGGCATGCCAGGGAGAGTGTGGGCCAAAACAAAGAACCAAGGAAAAACAGAGGGAATCAAACTGAACCAACGAGAAACACGAGAATGTTAATTTCCATTAAAGAGGGGACGGCCAACTGCGGAAAGCAAATGAACAGCCGCGTCCAGCACCTAGTCTAGTCTTGTCACTAGCGCAGAGCTAAGTGCTGCCACTAGGACGTGGGAGGGAGCCCCCGAGGCCCGAGGGCGGCACTCCAGAGACTCCGGGGCGTGTACAGCCCCACTCATTATTACGTGAGAGTGTCACGAGCGGGGACCTTCACAGGCACTGGGCCTTACTTCATGGGCAGAACTTCCAGAGGTGCTGGATGTTCCAGGCGTTCTGGATGGGGACCCCGTCCTGCGTCTCGAGGCGCACGGCGCCAGGCCTGGAGATGTGGGAAACCCTAAACGGGCCCTCCCACATGGGCGAGAGCTTATGCAACCCTTCCCTGGAGAGCACCCGCCTTAGGACGAGGTCGCCCACCTCGGGTGTCCTGGAGCGGACGATGCGGCAGTGATACCATCACAGCGCCTGCTGGTATCTTGCCGCTCGGAGCGTGGCTTCACGGCGGCGTTCCTCCCCCAGCACAAGGTCCATCCCCCGCATGGCATCTTGCTACGTCTCATCAAACGCCAAGACCCACGCGGAGCGATGCTTGACCTCGTGAGGGAGAACCGCTTCTGCTCCATAGACGAGGAAGAACGGGGTCTCGCCTGTTGGCTTGGTGGCGGTGGTGCGGATGGACCACAACACGGACTGGAGCTCGTCGTGCCAGCCCCTGCCGCAGCCCTCGAGCTTCTTCTTGAAGGTCCTGGTCTTGAGGCCTCACAGGACCTCCGCGTTAGCACGTTCGGCCTGGCCATTGCTCCTGGGGTGTGCCACCGAAGTGCAGCAGATCTGCAGTCCAAGGTTAGCACAATATGTCTTGAAGAGATTGCTAGTGAACTGCGAGCCGTTGTCGGTGATGATGTAGTTAGGGACCCCAAACCGGCTCACGAGGCCCTTGATGAACTTAACTGTGGACCCGACCGGGATGGTGCGGACGGCCTCTACCTCTGCCCATTTGGTGAACTTGTCGATGGCAACGTAGAGGTAGCGGTAGCCCCCAGGCGCTCAAGGGAACGGGCCTAGGATATCCAGCCCCCAGACCGTGAATGGCCACGAGAGCGGGATGGTCTGGAGGCCCTGGGCTGGCTGATGGATCTGCTTGGCGTCGAATTGGGAGGCCTCACAGGACCTCACCAGCTCGGTCGCGTCGTTGAGTGCCGTAGGCCAGTAGAACCCGTTGCGGAACGCCTTGCTGACCAGGGAATGCGACGACGAGTGGTGCCCGCAGTATCCGCCATGTATGTCACCCAGCAGCTCATTCCCCTGCTACGTGGATATGCATCGCAAAGAAACATCATCTGGCCGCTTCCTGTATAGCTCACCGTCCTGGATGCAGTATGTCGTAGCCTGTTGGGCCACGCGCTCCGCGTCTTCCTCTTTCTCGGGCAGTGTCCCTCGTGTCAGGTATTCCTTGAACTCCTCGGTCCAGCACCCCTCCCGAGGCTTGAGCGCCAGGAGCAGGCTTGCTCCCGTGGTCGGGCCACGGGCGGGGGCTCCCGAGGCCGGTGGTTGAGGGAGTTCCTCCCGAGACGACGCCAGCTCCGCAGACGGGGGTGCTGCTGATGGCTTGAAAAGACGCTCTTCGAAGACGCCGGGCTCCTGGGGCAGACGCTTGGAGACCCTTTTGGCGATGTTGTCGGCTTCCTTATTTGTGCCGCGAGGCACGTGCTGCAGTTCTAGGCCCAAGAACTGCTTCTCCATCTTGCGCACCTCCGCGAGGTACGCCTCCATGTGCTCGTCCTTCGGCTCATACACCTTGTTGGAGAAGTTGACGAGGAGCTGCGAATCACCCTTGATGGTGAGATGTTTTACCCCCAAGGCTATGGCGGCCTTGAGACCGGCGATCAACCCCTCGTACTCCGCGATGTTGTTGGAGACCTTCTCGCCCCGCTAGAAGCAAAGCTGCACGGCGTAGTAGAGCTTGTCTTGGGTGGGCGATATGAGCACGGCTCCAGCCCCTGCGCCTTGGCGTGCGAAGGCGCCATCGAAATACATGACCAAACCATCTGGTGCTTCACTCCCCGGTGAGAGGGATCGGCCCTTGCTGACCTCGGGTTCTAGGGCGTCAGTCCATTCGGCCACGAAGTCGGCTAGGGCGGCACCCTTGATGACCCTGGTCGTGCTGAATTCGAGCTGAAATGCCTGAAGTTCGATGTTCCATTCAGTGACCCTTCCCGCGGCATTAGTGCTCCGGAGCACCCTCTCCAGCAGGTAAGCTGAGACGACTTTAATTGGGTGACCTTGGAAGTAATGGCGCAGCTTGCGTGAGGCCACCAGGAGAGGAAGCAGGAGCTTCTGTGGCATAGGGTACTGTGCCCTCGCATCCCGCAGTACCATGCTGACGAAGTACACTGGGTGCTCGACGAGGGCGGGAGTGCCGAGGGAGCCTACGTCTGCCGGAGGTTGGGGCGCTCCCTGAGGTGACGAGACCCCCGGAGCCTGGCCCTCCATTGGGGTCTCTGCGGGCCCGAGAACGCCGTCTGGCTGGACCTGATCGTTCGTTGGCGTTGTGGTGGCCCTTGCGGCATCCTCTTGCTGTTGCATTGCTTCTGTTGGGGGGTGCGGCACGACACGGCAGACTCTTGGCCTGACGCTCCTCCTGTACCGCCACTAGCACCGCGCTGGCGGAGTAGGGAGTGGCGGCAAGGTAAAGCACCAGGGGTTTGAGGGGACGAGGTGCCACCATCACCGGGGCGCTAGTCAGGTATCTCTTGAGGTCTTGAAACGCCAGGTCGGCCTTCGGAGTCCACTCGAACGGGCCCTTCTTCTTCATCAGCTTGAAGAACGACAATGCACGCTCCCCCAGCTTGGAGATGAAGCGCCCCAGCGAGATCACGCAACCCGCAAGCTTCTGCATTTCCTTGAGATTTTGTGGTGGGCTCATGTCTTTTATCGCCTTGACCTTCTCTGGGTTAGCCTCGATCCCCCTGTGGGATACGAGGAAGCCTAGCAGCTTGCCGGAGGGGACACCGAACACGCACTTCTCTGTGTTGAGCCGCAGGTCCACCTGGCGCAGGCTTGCGAAGGTCTCCTCCAGCTCCTGAATCAAGGTTCTCGCCTCCCGAGATATTACCACGATGTCATCGACGTAGGCTTTAACGTTTCTCCCGAGTGCTGGCCTAGGGCGATGTGCATCAGCCGTTGGAAGGTCGCACGTGCGTTGCGCAGCACGAACGGCATGCAAGTGTAGCAGTGCACCCAGCATGGTGTCAGGAAAGCCATCTTCTCCACATCCTCCACCGCCATCTTGATCTGGTGGTAGCCCGAGAACGCGTCCAGGAAGCACAGCAGGTCCCACTCGGCGGTGGAGTCGACGATCTGGTCGACGCGTGGAAGCGGGAGCAGGTCTTGGGGGCAGGCCTTGTTGAGGTTGGTGAATTCGACACACATGCACTCCTTCCCACCTTTCTTTGGAACGACAACGGGGTTCGCCAGCCACTCTGGGTACCGGACCTCGCGAGTGACACCTGCCGCTTCCAGCTTGCGCGTCTCCTGGACGATGAAGGAGTGCTTCTCCATGAATTTCCGTCATGCCTTCTGCTTCACAGGGCGCACATTGGGGCACACCCTTAGGCGATGCTCGATCACCCTCCTCGGGACTTCTACCAGCTGCTTGGGTTGCCAGGTGAATACCTCGTTGTTCGTGCGCAGGAACCTCACCAATGCCTCTTCTTGATCCGGGTCAAGGTTGGCGCCTATGGTGAAGGTGGCTCCTGAGGGCCCACCTTCCTCGACCGGCACTTGCTTAGTTTCGGCCCGATCTTGAGTGAACAGTTGCTTCTTCCACTACAAAAAATACACTTCCGTGATGATACGTGTTTGTCACAGTAGGTCGCGTTTTTTGTCATGTATGTACATCCATGACGATTTTATGACAGAATCAAGATAGTCATACATGTGCTATCGTAGAAGTGTTCCATGACATTACCAAAATTATCATCACGGAAGTGTCCACTTCCATGACGATAAATCGCGCGTCATAGAAGTTCTTTCATCAAGGGTGACCGACACGTGGCATCCACCGTAACGGGACGCTGTTAAGCTATCGGGTCCGGTTTTGAATCCGATAACCCGCTAACAGCCACGACCAATGCCGATTTTCCACGTGTAAAATTCTCATTGTCCGACGGAACCACGCGTTAGTTCCGCGTTGGCACAGGTGTCACTCATCCAACGGTCGAGATGGGCCTATGATATGTGGACACGTGGACGGGCCCAAAAGTGGCCCATAAAGTTTAAATGGGCCGGCCCAACTAAAGGCCCACAAGATTTAGTGGACCCTAATGGGCCGGCCCCGCTAAAGCCCCACAAGATTTTGCAGACCATAATGGGCCGGCCCAGCTAAAGGCCCACAAGATTTAGCGGACCACAATGGGCCAGCCCAGCTAAAGGCCCACAAGATTTTGCAGACCATAATGGGCCGGCCCAGCTAAAGGCCCAACATTCTCAATTAAGGCCCGTATGGCTAGTGTCAAATCGGCCCGTCAACGGCCTGTCCTAAACTTATCATCATTGCGGCCCATGGTCACTTCTGGCCCGTTAACAGTCTGCTAAGTATATGGGCCGAATTACGGCCCGGTGTATTTCCGGCCTGTTAAAGGTCCTGCTTCATTTGGGCCCATTTACAGGCCTTCAGAAGTAGTGTTAGGTGTGAAGGCAGCTTGGGAACTGGCCAGTTCGGGAGCAAACGAACGAGTAACTCGTTGAGATGCTGGTACAGTTGAAGCGGATGCTGCAGCTAGTGGAGCAGGTGATACTGTGTTTATAGATTTAGCGGGTGGACTTGGACCTTCTACTACACTATAAGTACCAGCAGAATCTCGACGGCAGATCCTTTTCCGTTTCACCCGACGAGTAACACCACTCCCTACTATATTATTTTCCTTGCTCTTTTTTGACTTTGTCATGTCAAGCCGTACCCACAACACAAAAGAATAAAATCGCTCTTCAGAACTCATTGATGCATAATATTGACAAGCAATACTTTGATGTAAGACAACTGTATGGGGATGGAATATGTAAGAAAAACAGGACGGCATGACATATTCACAGCTACGATGTGTAAACTAAGCAGAAGGATTTTCAAGAAAATAGAAGTAATGCAAGCTAGACACCATATGAAAGATGCAAATATTACTCTGCCAAGTTAAAAGTGTGTTGTCATAGGTGGCAATTCGAAAAATTAGAAGCAGTACAACGTAGAAATCAATGCAAGATGCAACCACTATCAAACTACCATGTTAAAAGCGTCCAATCATGAGTGACTGATGCGGGATACACAACAACAGTACTTTGATGTAAGAACATGGTATGAAGATAGATGTAGTGTATTCTAGACACAGAAAGCCATTTCATATGCACATGTACAACATATAAACTCAGTAGGTGCAATTTAATCAAAATAGAAGAAATACAGGCTAGACAACATATGCAACATGAAACCAATTATCACTGTGTCAACTTAGAGCAAGCACCTGCGATGGTGGAGTACGGGAGATGAACTCATCATGTAAACCTGGGACTTCAACTTCATTAGCAATAGCAGTGGCAAATCTAGAGAGTCTATGTTTGCGTCGGCGCGGAGGACCACCAACATCCCCTAAATTACACTTTTCCTTCCTATTTTCTGATATTGCCTTATGAAGTCAAAACCACAAGAAGATGAATAAAATTAGCTTTACATAACTGGTTGATGCATGATACAGACGAACACTACTTTGATGTAAGGCAAGCGCAGGATAGGAGGATGGAATATATACAAAAAAAGACAGCGTTTCTTCTTCACACATACGATAGGAGGATGGAATATCTATGAAAAAACAGTAAGCGGATGGCATTTCAACAAAATTAGAAGAAATGAAAGCTAGGCACCATATAAACATGCAACCAATATCACTCTATCGGGTAAAAAGTGTCTCGTCATAAGTGCCATTTCAAGAAATTAGAAGTAGTACAAGCTAGAAGACAATGCAAGATGCAACCTACATCATAGTCCCAAGTTAAATGTGTCTTATGGGTAAGTGATCGTTGCAGGTATAAGTTGTAAGCTACGCAGATGCAATTCAACATAATCAAAAGCAATACAAACTAGATATCATATGGAAAACCCAACCACATATAACAGTTCCAAGTTAGAGCAAGCACCTATGATGGTGGAGTAGGGGAGATGTGCTCATCATGTATGCGTATGTTCTAGAAATAGGAACACGTGTCATATTCACAGGCATTATGTGTAAAGTAAGCATATGCAATTCAACAAAGTTAGAAGCAATACAAGCTAGACATCATACGCAACATGCAACCACATATAATAGTGCCAAGTTAGAGCATGCACCTGTGATGGTGGAGTAGGGGAGATGTGCTCATCATCTACACAGCTATGTTGACTACCCAGCCTTGTGTTGTCTTGCGAATCTTGTTGGGAGGATGGCGGAGTAGAATCTGTAGAGACCCCCTGTTTGAGTTGCTTCGAAGGACCACCATCATCCACTGCCGGACTAATTTCCTTCAGCTGTAATGATTTTGCATTGTGAAGTCAAACCGATAAGAACAAGGAATAAATTTCGCTCTTCAGAACTCATTCATGTATGATACTGACGAACACTACTCGGATGAAAGGCAAACACATGATGCGAGGATGGAATGTGTATGAAAAACATGATGGTGTGACATATTCACACCTATGATGTGGTAACTACGCAGAAGGCATTTCAACAAATTAGAAGCACTGAAAGCTAGACACCATATGAAAGATGCAACCAATATCACTCTGCCAAGTTCAAACTGTATGGCGTTTCAACAAATTAGAAGCAGTACATGCTAGAAATCATATGCAAGACACAACCAATATCACAGTGGCGACTTAAAGGTGCCTTATCATAAGTGACTGATGCGGGATATGCAAGAACAGTAGTCTGATGTAAGAACATCGTGTGATCAGATATAGTATGTTCTGGAAACAGGAACATATGTCATATTCACAGGCATTATGTGTAAAGTAAGCATATGCAATTCAACAAAGTTAGAAGCAATACAAGCTAGACATCATACGCAACATGCAACCACATATAATAGTGCCAAGTTAGAGCAAGCACCTGTGATGGTGGAGTAGGGGAGATGTGCTAATCATCTACACAGCTACATTGACTGTCTAGCCTTGCGTTGTCTTGTGAATCTTGTTGGGAGGATGGCGGAGTAGAATCTGTAGAGAACCTCCATTTTAGTTGCTCGGAAGGACCACCATCATCCAATGCCTTGCCAATTTCCTTCAGCTTTATTGATTTTGCATTGTGAGGTCAAACCGACAAGAAAAAGGAATATAATTTTCTCTTCAAAACTCATTCATGCATGATACTGATGAACACTACTCTGATGAAAGGCAACGTCATGATACGAGGATGGAATATGTACAAAAAAATGGATGGCTTGACATATTCACACCTATGATGTGGTAACTAAGCAGAAGGCACTTCAACAAATTAGAAGCACTACAAACAAGACACCATATGGAAGGTGCAATCAATATCACTCTGCCAAGTTAAAACTGTCTCGTCATAGGTGGCGTTCATCAAACTAGAAGCAATACATGCTAGAAATCATATTCAAGACGCAAACCAATATCACACTGCCAACTTAAAGGTGTCCCATCATAAGTGACTGATGCAGGATACACAAGAAGAGTAGTTTCATGTAAGAACATGGTGTGATAGATAGATATAGTATGTACCAAAAACAGGAAAGCATGTCATATTCACACGTATCATGTGTAAGCTAAGGAGATGCAGTTTACACTAATTAGGAGAAATACAAGCTAGACACCATATGCAACTTGCAACTAGATATCACACTGCCAAGTTAGAGCAAGCACCTTGGATGGTGGAGTAGGGAGCGGAGACTTGGACCTTGTCATGCACTGTCAGTACAAGGAGAATCGGTACAGATGCTCCGTTTACGTTGTTGCAGAGGACCACCATCATCACCTTCCTGTTTCTTGATTTTGCCTTGTCAAGTCAAACCCACAAGAAAAAGGAATAAAATTTGCTCTTTAGAACTCATTGATGCATGATACTGACGAAAACTACTTTCATGTAAGGCAGCCGCATGATAGGAGGATGGAATATGTATGAAAAACAGGACGTCGTGACATATTGACATGTATGATGTATAAAGTGTAAACTAAGCACAAGGTGCTTGAACTTGTTAGAATCAATGCAAGCTTCTTCATAAGCGAGGATGAAATTGCATCCTTTATAAGAGTAGCGCGTCTCATATTAACCCACGGGCGTGACTGTCTCATCATAAGCGATAGATGCAGGATACACAAGAATGGTAGTTTGATGTAAGAACATGGTGTGATAGGAAGATGTAGTATGTACCAAAAACAGGAAGGTGCTTCATATTCACATGTATAATGCGTAAGCTAAGGAGATGCAATTTAACAAATTAGGAGCAATACAAGGTAGGCACCATATGCAACATGCAACCAGATATCACACTGCCATGTTAGAGCAAGCACCTTGGGTTGTGGAGTAGGGGAGATGAGATTTGGAACTAGCACTTCAGTACGAGTAGCAGGAGAATCTGCAGAGATCATCTGTTTTGGTTGCTCCAGAGGACCACCATCATTCCGTGCCTTCGTCCTTTCAGATTTTGCCGTGTCAAGTAAACACACAAGAAAAAGGAATGAAATTCGCACTTCCAAATTCGTTGATGCATGATACTGACGAACACAACTTTTATGTATGGCAACCACATTGTAGGAAGATGGAATATGTATGAAAAATGCTAAGCAAAAGGCATTTCAACAAATTGGAAGCAATGCAATCTAGACACCATGAAAGATCCAACCAAAATCAATCTACCAAGTTAGATGTGTCTCATTACAAGTGGCACTGCAACAAATTAGAGGCAATACATGTTTGAAATCATATGCAAGATGCAACCAATATTACACTGTCAACTTGAAGGTGTATCGTCAGAAGTGATTGATGAGGGATACACAAGAAAAGTAGTTTGATGTAAGAACATGGTTAATAGAAAGACGTAGTATGTACCAAAAACAGGAAGGCATGTCATATTCACAGGTATAATGTGTTAACTAAGCAGATGCAATTTACCCTAATTAGAAGCATTACAAGGTAGACACCATATGCAACATGCAACCACATATCACACTGCCAAGTAAGAGCAAGCACCTGCGATGGTGGTGTGGGGGAATTGCGGTCATCAACTAGAGAGCTACGTTGACTATCTTCATTTAGCCTTTCTGTTTCTTGAGAATCATGTGGGGAGGATGACACTGCACTCTTTAAACGAGTAGGGCGTCTCACAGTAACCCACTGGGGTGACTGTCTCATCATAAGTGATTGACGAGGGATACAAAAGAGCATTAGTTTGATGTACGAACATGGTTAATAGACATATGTAGTATGTATCAAAAACAGGAAGGCATGTCATTATCAAAGGTATAATGTGTAAAGTAAGCAGATGCAATTTAACCAAATTGGAAGCAATACAAGCTAGACACCATATGCAACATGCAACCACATTTGACAGCGTGAAGTTAAAGCAAGCACCTGGGATGGTTGTGTGTGGCAATTGAGATCATCAACTGCAGAGCTACGTTTACTGTCTCCAACTGCTGACACTGCACCCTTTAGAGCGCTGAAACGCTTAGTGCTTATCTTCGAATTACACTGGAGCGACTTCTGTCTTTTCTTTTCTGCATTCATCAACACTGCGTCAGAGTCTGAAATACCCATGCATAAAAAACAATAGTGTGAGTATGGGTGAAGTGTGTGCACAATTAGTACAGTGTAAAGGTAGCAGATAGCAGGTCGGTGAGAAATAAATGACGGGAGACATATGATAGCTCTACAACATGCATGGCACACTAAATTACTACAGGATTCTATGAAAATAACAGTCGACTGAAAACAAATAGGTCAGTCCATTTTTTCTGCACCGTCCGATGTACAAAGAATGGGCAGATCGCCTTCATCTACCTCCAGCCAGTCAGTGTTGACGATCTTCCTCGAAACGCCAGCGACCACCGGCCCAGTCCCCTTCCTGCGCCCTCCCCTCGACCTCATCGCACCTCCGTGCTTGGCACCGCCCCCGGCCATCCATTCAAGCCCCACTGACCTCCAGATCGGGCGCAAGCAGCTCCTGTGCCCCACACTCCTATGATAGACACCGATGCACCGCTTCCCCGGTGAACAGGCGGACTAGGTGCTCCGCGCGCCTAAGCGGGTGCTGCTTCTTTTAATTGCGGTTCGACTGACCCTAAATTGAAATCCAGGCGGGCTACTGACCTCTAGCAAAGGTGAAATAGTAAAGGTAGGAAACCTTGTGCATTTAGTATCACGAAGAAGATGCAGTAAGAAGCGCTCAACTAGTTTCTCTCGTGGGATCAATACGGTGTGAGCAGAGACGTAAGGTTTGCACGAATAAGGGAAGAGGAGTACCTCTTTCTGCTGGCAGTGCTATGGTCTCCTTCTGTTTTTCCAATGATCTTCTTGTGGTTGGCTGGAAATGAGAAGTTGTGGAGCACGGTGGAGCCTTGGACGAACCCATGGCCAAGTTGTTGGGTGTGGTGCGGTGGCCGTCTGTCGGCGGCGGGGAACCAGATCCGAGGCAGCGAACGACGGCGTAGCGAGAACAGCTCCGGCGCGGTGGACGGTTGCGACAGTGGAGCGACAGCAATGAGGCGCAGGACGGCGTCGTTGGAGTGGTTCTGGTATGGCGCACGTCAGCTTCGGCGTCGTGGAGGCAGCTCTGCCTCGGCTTCAGCTGCTAAGTCCTTGAGGGTGTTGTGGTTGCGGTTGCATTGGATGACGACATCGGGGTACCGGCTCCGGCGTGATGGAGGAGGGCGGCGGTGGATTGGGTGCTATGGGGTGGAGGACGGAGGAGGCTGGGGTTTCGCGGCTGGTGGAGAGGGTGTTTTGGCGCCCACGGAGTATGAATGGGGAAACGGAGGGAGGCGGGGAACTAAGGGGGAACAATGTTTCGGTTTGGGACGCGCTTGTTTGAAATTTGGGGAAAGTTACAAACTTTGCCCCCATCTAAAATTTCATACATATTGCGGGTTGGGGGTAGGACAGTAATCTTAGGTGTCCCAAATGTGGGCGGGATAGATTTTGACCGAGCACATGGGTAGCACATGGGTGTTTAGGAGCCCACGGTGTATGAATGCTTCTCGGAGGCTGTTGAGACTGGCGTCTTGGTGAAGTTACAAACCTACCCCGGTTTAGACCTTTGGACATCGGGCCGATAGGCTACATAGGCCAGAGTTAGGATAGTAATTTCCTACAACCAAACTATAGTCTCGCGCGGTTTCAGGTGACCAGAGGCCTATTTTTCTCTTTGTTCATTATTTGGGAGCAGAAGCATTAACGTTTTCGGTTCTCTTGAATTGAACTTTCAGGATTTGTCAAACTTCACAAATCTTTACTCTTGAAAATCCTAAAGCTACGGTTATTTTGGAATGGAGGGGGTACATTTCAATATACATTGTACACGAGTATATATTAAAAAATATGCAACTTACCTCAGTTCATGCATGGTTCCAGATATAATCTCCTTGGTTGCAAAAAAAAGTTAGACATGCGTATGAATATATATAGCATGTTCAAACGCACAACAAAGATTGATGCCCCTTTTACATCTGATTTACAAATGCCATTATCTCGGGTTCAAATAGATGAATGCACTTCCTATGAATTCGAATCTTCGAAACCCCCTTTATGTTGAATTCGACATGTATTCTATTTCGTAGCTAGCAATTTGGAATGTATCCATGCAAGTGACAAATGTATAAAGTGCTTCACACTAACAACATGGAGTGCACTAATTAATGTTTATATATGAATTGCAAAAGCATCCATTGCCTGTATTTCAAACCGCTCTCACTCTATGGATCGATAATATGAAATAAACACATGCACATGCTAGAATTCAATAGAGTATGGGTGTCTGATAGACCGATTTTCGTCCATACGCAATTTGCAAAATTCATGATCTCATCCAAAAATAATAATGCCATTTATATTTTAATTTAATGCGTAGAACCGCCTTTTACACGTAGATGCACTATGCCTCGGCCCGTTCTCACAAACGCGCTATATATCTCTCTATCTAACGCATAAGTGCACACACTTTATATGCATCGGCATTTCTCTTTCACACATGCTCACAATCTCTCTCGGGGTGTCGGGGTGTCTCACGCACATGCTCTCTCTGTATCTCTCTCTCTTTCTGACTACTATGTACCACTCTTTTCACTAATCTCAGTTGGAAAACACTATTTCTCTCACATGCATATATACACACGCACGGTCTCTACTAGCCCTCTATACGCACATATATGTGCCTACGTGTCTCCCGCACGCACATTATCTTTAGGCCTCTCTCGCACACATTGCCCCCCCCAGACACACCTCTCTCTTAGTAGTTGGCAGATATGATTCCATCATATCATTCGGTAGGATATCCCTGACTGTTAGGCTGGATGGTAATACGAGGCAAAGTTTTACCCTAGTTCGGACCCTTGCAGTTGAGGAAAAAGCCTACTCCTGGTACTGTATATTAGTGATAGGGGTGTGTACAAAGTACACGTGAATACCAGGCATTGTGCGTGTGTGTATACTATCGACGAACTAGCCCCCAAGCTTCTATAACATACTGGGGCCTAGGGTTACAAATCATATATAGTCGGCTTATCACCAGTGGGGATAGAGTCCTCCGCGACTCTGGTAGCTAGCTTCGTGTTGTACGCCGAGTCCTCCACATGGGTCTTCGTATAACGCGTCTCGGTCCAACCTATGTGGCGCAGGATGGAACCGACCCATGAGTCCTCATGTTGACCCACCACAACTAGAAATGATGTGCCCACCACACCACACACGCAATCGGCCACTAAGAAAATAAGCATATACAATAGTACAATGTTATACATGAAAGTTAATTGCATGGTGCATCCAAAAATATTTGTTCTGCATTGTGAATGTTTATATATTCTCCTAAAATATTAGTCACGGGAAAGAGAAACGAAGGGCATATCTCTCCTTGTCTCCACCGGACACCCCCTCTTTCTACACCACTTTCACGTACGCACACAAACTATCTCTCGGCCCTCTAAAAGTATGCATGCCCACGACACATTCACGCGTGACGGTCACTGTATTTCAAGCTAAAGCACTATACGGTCACTGGACTTCAGAATATGCTCATTACGGTCACCGTATACATTCTCGTGGTGATCATACGGTATCTAGCTCACGATACGTCTCCATATTTTCTTGATGACACTGACGGACTTTGCATTTGATGCGTGCTCCGTATTTTGTTGACGACACTTATGGTCATTGTATTTGAAGCGAAAGCACGATATGGTCACTGGACTTCAGAATAAGCTCATCACGGTCACCACATACATTTTGTCGTGCTAACCAACATGTGGTTGCATGGTTAGGAGGACAGTGGTTTCTCGAGCCCACCAGGGTTAAAGTCCCGGTGCTCGCATTTATCCTAGGTTAATTTCAGTATTTTCCGGCGATGTGCGTTCAGTGGGAGGAGACGTTCCACTCAACTACGAGGCACCTATGGTGACTTCGTAAAATCTCAAGATCATATGCTGGCTCACTCTCTCAAAGATGCTCATAGGGGTAGGGTCTGCGTGTGTGCGCTTATAGCTGTGAGTGCTTGCGTGTATATATGAGTCCTTGCATTTGTACTGTGTTAAAAAAATACATGTCATGATTATACGGTCATTGGCTCACCCATACAACTCTGTATTTTGTTGATGACACAATCAATTGACCAGTCAAACGTTCCACGTGGCGCAACTAGTGTTGCACCATCGGGGCGCGTAACCGTGGGGCCCACCTGTCTGCCCATATATGAAAGAAAGAAATGGTAGTTTGAGTCCGTACTGTGTTAATAAAATACATTTTAGGGTGATCGTACGGTCACTGGCTCACCCGTAATTTGTTAATGACACGATCAATTGACCAGTCAAATGGTCCACATTCAGCAGCGCACATTACCATAGGGCCCACCCGTTAGCGCGTATATGAAGGACAGAAATGGTAATAAATTAGTGGTCGGTGGGTACTCGAAGTCGTGAGACCTCTGGTTGGCAGTCGCCGGCTGTGGGGGCGCATTGATTGGGCGGTGGGGTGGGGATCGCCGGAGAAAAAGCTCGGCGCGGGGGGCCTAGAGGGATGGCCGGTGCGGCGGTGGACCGGCAGTGGGGAGTGGTTTCGGGGCGGACGGGGCGGCGTGGTGGCGCGGGCCGGCCGCGGGCGGCGGGGGCCGGCGGTTCGGCCGGTGATGGCTGGTGGCTCCGGGGGGAGTTTGATGATAAACTGCAGGCCCTTGATTTCGTATCCAACAACTGGAAAATCTAATGACCAGAGAAGAAAAAGTCAGTCGACTGACGTGTAGCCTCACCCCGCACGTACACATGCATGCACGCAAGACACGCACGCATGCAGGCATGCAACACTGACACGTACACATAACGAACGCACGCATGGAGGCGTGCAACACTGACACGTACACATGCACTCACGAACACACGCACGTATGCACACATGCATGCAACACTAAAACGTACCCTTGCACGCACGCAACACTCGCACGCCTGCATGCACACAGCACACGACGCAAGACACACGCTCAACCTATACGTGCATGCACCCTTTGTTAAGGACATGGATTGTTACGGGTATTAATCAATCTTATCTATGATAAGCAGAACATTGATGTTTGCAGCGGTATTTATGAACCACAACGTATCGAACGGGCTATCAACATAGTAGGCTTATCTACATGAAAAAGATGATGTCACACACAATGAACAATCATCGGTTTATGAAATGCCCGCTTCTGACTGCCCTGGCCCACCAAAGGTTCCTCTGCTGTGCGCTGCCTGCGTTGGGTTAGTGACATGCAGGCCATGTACCCAAAGAGCCCACACGTCAGTGGAAGAACGGCGCGGTGTCCTATGTCAGTGTCGAGGGCGCCACTCGCTGCACGCCCGGCTGAACACGCCTCCTTGCCACTTTCAAACGCCTCCATGAAACCTGCTCGTGTGGCGAGAAACCCACTCTAGACACACGTCCGTTCATGACCGTGCCCGCATTAAACGCAACACCGGCCGAGCTCCTCCCATTCGCCGTCTATTTAATCTCCTATTTAAACGAGGCCAAACACCGGCCAAGAATCGCACACCTCCGCCGCTCCCCTATCTCCTCCTTCACCATTGTCTCCACTCTTACAATGGCTTACGAAGAGTAGTTATTCCACATCCAAGCCGGCTGATCCACCTCCCTCCCCTCGCCCGACGGAGCCAGTTGCCGCCCCAAGCCGGTGCGCTATTCAGCAACTGGCTGCTCCAGGCCAGCTCGACGAGGAGCGGCGCATCAGTGTCCTTGCTGCCTTCCACGCTGCCGCCTCGTACAACGTTTTCCGTTTCTGTGGCCAAGACTCCCATGCCGGCGGCCGTGCCATGCAAGCAGCGACAGAAGTCGGGTGCGTGGAGAGCGACGAGTCGGTGGCCAGCGCCTCCGCGTCCGCCGCCATCATCGAGGAGAAGTAGAACACGGGAGGCCGCCGCCGCTTGGGTCCCATGAAGGCCACCGTGGAGGCGACGCCGGCGTACATAGCAGGTGTCTTGCCGGATCCT
Organism: Triticum aestivum; assembly: GCF_018294505.1. NCBI lineage: Eukaryota > Viridiplantae > Streptophyta > Magnoliopsida > Poales > Poaceae > Triticum > Triticum aestivum. Next base: position 209,765,958 of record NC_057811.1, on the reverse strand, counting down.
TTTGTTGCGAGGACCTTCGTCGACCCCGCATGGGCTCCACGGAAGCGGGGAAGCCCCCTTCCACCATCATCTTCGGCATCAGCCAATGATATCAGTTGGACAATGGGGAAGCGAGCCGTCCTTTGCGCTGAAGCATATACCTCCAGGGCTCCCTGCAGTCCGGTGATCGTGCTGCCGGACATGAGGAACACAAATCGATCAGCGGGCGACCATGTAGGCCAGGTATTATATACCTGTGCTGTCCGGAACTAGCACCGTGTAGTTCATTTGAATGTAATGAAATTCGTCATGTTTGTATGAAAATCCGGTATCTTATATGATTTCCGTCGTTGTTTATATGAAATATCGTCGTGTTTGCGTGAATTTCGTCTGGTTGGTTGAGTTGCTGTCATAATGTGTGCGGCTACGGTTGGAGGGCGTAATTTGCGGGTCGCCAGTCGGTCTGCGGGCGGCTCGGGCGGCGTTGTGGGACAAAAAGAACACAGCTCGTGCGAGCACGTCTCCAACGTGCGCGCTGGAGGATGCATGAGCACCCGAGCTATTCCTCGTTCATCGGTGGCAAAGGCACTGGTGGACAAAAGGGTCGCCAATATTTTGGCTACCCCGGGCAAGATCCAAACAGCCCCTCGCAACTGATTCAAATCCCTCGTTCGCCGTGGAATTTTGCCATGTGTTGTTTTCATGGACTAGCAAGATGCCCGTGCATTGCATGAAACATCAAGATGCATTTTTTTTACAAAACACCTGTTGTGATTGACCCATGCAGGAGTAATCCCATTTTGTAAAAACTAATGATATCTCGGGAATTTTATCGGATAAATGGTATCTCAAGAATTTTATCGGACTCCATTTTTGTATACAAGGCCACAAACCCATATTACATGTACCAAGGCAAAAATTAATGTCTTCTAAGTCAATGTTGCAAGCCACCTTGTTTCCTTGTTTGCCGTGTAAATTAATGTGTATTCTTCTCTTTCATGCACATCAAGCTAATGCTCACACTCCCGCATGCATGGAGGGGATAATTAATGTCCTCCTTTGCTAGTACTACGAGGCAAACACCATTAATATTGCATCGATTAGTGTTAGTGGCCTTCTTTATTTGCAAATTGGAATTTTTATCGTGGCCTTGTATATAAAAATGGAGGGAGAAAGATGAGAGATAAGGTGAGGAGGAGTGGGGCGTGGTGGTGACTGGTGGTCAGACTGGCGGAGGCATGGGGATGGATGGCGTATTATGTCTAGGTTTGTATCTCTCTCTCACACACCCACGTAGGTGGGGGACGTGCACGAAGAGAAGAGGTGCACGCACGGCGCGCGTACTCCCGTCTCTTTCCCAACCACACCCGCGCAGGTACATGGTGGAGCTCATTTCTATACGAAAAGGCAGCCCACGTGGTAATTTGACTGTGTACTGGTTGTCCACTTGGTGGAGGGAGGATCGTCTACCACGGGTGAACAAAAAAATTGCGACTTGACGCGTTATCTTAAAAAAGAGGCAAACCATGTGGGGCCTACCTTAGAGGCAAGGCTCTATACACTAGAGTACTTTTGATTTGTCCCGTCAACTCGCAGAACGAGGAGAAGCTTGCTTAGTACACCGTCTCCCACGCCCACGGGCGCGGTGGCTCGCAGGATGAGGAGAAGCTTGCTTAGTACGCCGTCTCCCTCGCCCACTCGCGTGGTGCCTCGCAGGACGAGGAGAAAATTTTATTGCTCCCTCCGTTTACTCCTCGTCCCTACTACCTTGGTTAGAGAGATTATCATATTGTTTGGAATATATATGTCCTTTAGTACTCCCTCCATTTACTTATACAAGGCCACTATAAAAAATACATTTTGCATCTGTACAAGGCCACAAATAGTAATCGAGACAAAAGTTACTACTCCCTCCTTTCCAGTTTATGGCTCAATTTCAAAATCTCTCCAACCAAGGTAGACGGTGAGTGGTCGAATTAATTTCGTACTCCTAGTTTGCACAAGTAATTAGTACGCTCATTTTTCTCAAGAAGTTATGTTTACCGAGGCATTAATTAGAACGAATGCATGAATGACCACTAAATTTCCATGAACTTCTACATGCATTGGTGAGTTTTCTCTTGACACTGCTTGCATCGGGTGGTATAACGCACCTTGAAATCCAACATGTGATGGTACTACTACTAGTAGTAGAATTGAGACTTATAAAACGGAAAAACGAATGTTTTTTAGATGAGCCCTATAAACCCTAGTGGGTACGTACTCCGTAAAATCAGATTTTCCCAAAACTAAGTCGCTCAACCTTTATTTGCTTGTTTCCCTTCCTGCCTCCTTGCCTCAAACAGACTATGCCAAACTCCCCTGCCTGCCGCGCGGGAAAAGACCTGCCCTCACCTTTTTTAGTCTGGGTTTGTATCGACGGATCGCACGAAGCAGCAAAAACCCAAGCCGTGTCTTGTACTCCTCCGTTGATGCTCGCTTTCATGAATTATGTACTTCCTGTCACCGACATGTGGGACATATAGCAACCGGGTCGACGTGTCAAGCACCAAATAACAGTGCAGAACAGTAGGGGGCACGCACCCCAGTCGTACCGCCCCAGTAGTAGTAATGAGCAATGAGACGTCAAATCACAATGCCGCACCTTCCCAGACGGACGAAGCCACCATTATTTCACACTTCGGTTCGCCATCATCTCAAACCACGTAGTATTGCTTCTGCCTCAAGAGGGACACGTGCAGCGCCTTGGTACATCATGACATGTGGGACCGCATGACAGGCCATGCTCCCCCGCCGATCGCTCAGTAAAATCACCTCATTTTTACTATACATCCTCCGTATCGGTTTACATGGCATGCACGTCATTCTAGGTTGAGAATTTAGCTGGCTATATATGTGATGAACAATATATGCTTAGAAACTACATCCGCCTAATAATCCAATGATATACTTTTTGTGACATAGTAACTCATATTTAGTTAGTCAAATGGATGACCTAGAACTACGTGCACGCCGTATAAACTGAGACACCTAAAAAAACGAGACGGGGAGGGTAGTTCAGTACGTATATTTTTAGATCAATATAGTCGGTATTCACCAAGGAGCAAAACCAAGTGGTAGGCTGCACCTGTCGTGTTGGCGTAGCAACTCAAGCAGGGTCAGTCCACACACGAAATGGCGACACACTTAACAGGACCCCTTTGGCAGACATGTGGCTCATCCACCGTCTTGTTCCACGTGCGATGCACCAAATTACAGTTCGGAGCAGTGGTTGGAATTGGAGGCACCCCGGTCGTAGAGCCGCAGTAGTAGAAAATGGGCGATGAGGGGTCAAATCACCAAGGCCCACCTTTCCCGCATTAAGCTGGACGGACGAAGCAACCATCATTTCACTCTAGGGCGCAAGAGCATAAAGAAAAGAGAAAACCAATGATGCATGTGGCAGCTACCTAGGGCACCCTAGGGTAGGGTCCCCACTACAGATCCCTTTTTTGAAAGCGCCTCCACTACAAATCGGCTTCTCCCTCGTCCTCCTGAAGAAAACTGATGATGCGTGCGGCGGTAGGGTTTGTAGGAGTACTACTACGGCATGCGGGGCCACGTTGTAGTAAACGGAAGAGGGATTGAGTTCGAGTCGACGCCTTAAATATGTGTGGGCCGCTCTGTTTTAGGAGAACGAGGCACCATTTTGGGTTCGGGGACCAGTGGAGATATAGTACGTACAAAAAATTGCAGACGTTGGTTCGACCGAAAGGCAATGATGCATGGGCTCTGCATTTTGATATACCCGGGGCCGTGTGAAATTTGCTACTCTACTCAAAACTAGTAAGGTACACATGCATTGAACGCATGAGATTTCGAAACCAAATTATGAATAAATACACACTATAGCATGTAACGCTTTGAGTCATATATGCATGATGTAGATGTTTGTTTAGTTCTTATAGTTCATCTCATTCAAAATCAATTAGTTTTATAAAAATGTTAAGATTCATGGGGTTGTGCATTGTAAAGCATAAAGTAAAAAACAAATAATGTCAATTCATTTAGAAAAAAATATTACGGAAGATTCTAGAACAAAGGAGAAGTGCTTGTGTTTTGAGGTTTGTGCATTATGCTTAAGTTCAACCATGGAGTCTTCTAAATTGTACATGTGGCAGATCTGGTGGGATGTTGATGATATCCAACAGCCAGTAGTGCTCGGATTTGCCATCTCTGCTGTCGGATGTGGGGTTCCGGCAAAACCCTTAAGGTTCAAACTCTGGGGTGCGCGCGAAGTTCTTTCCCCCCTACCGATCTACGCCCTAGCTCACTAAGATCTCGCGGACGAACTCGACAAACTCACAACACAGAAAGACACGAGATTTATACTGGTTCGGGCCACCGTTGTGGTGTAATACCCTACTCCAGTGTGTGGTGGTGGATTGCCTCTTGGGCTGATGATGAACAGTAGAAGGGGAAGAACAGCCTCCTGACGTTGAGGTGTTCTTGTGCTCGACTAACTTGTGTGGGTGAGATGCCTCTGAATGTGTTATCAGATTCCCTCTTCTGTGGTGGCTAGTTCTACTTATATAGGCCCTGGTCCTCTCACCAAATATTGAGCGGGAAGGGAGCCAACAACGGCGGCCAATTTGAAAAGGGAAAGCTAGTACAAGCTATCCTCACAAAAGTGGTCTTCGCCTACGAAAGGCTCTGGTGATGATGCCGTCTTGGGCTCCATGGTGACCTCCGTCCTGCCGTCCTGCTGGTCTTCGGTCTCGTTGCACCGATATGGAAACCTTTGCATGATGCCTCGGTACTCCACGCCCGCGCTTGCTTCCTTAGCACCAAAGAGGAAACAAGGACGCTGCGCGCGCTAGCGCCCGCCTGGTGTCGATCGTCATGGCTCACGTCACAAGAGCCTCGCGAGGTTTGCCCTGCCTTGATATTTCCACTCCTCGCGAGGCAGCCTAGAGAGGCCGCCCCTGAGGAGGTCTTGCATCGTCCGCCTCGCGAGGCTTGGCCCCTCACGAGGGTCTTGAATGCCTTGTTGATGAAGATGGGCCATACAGGTCCGCTAGCATAGCCACGCCGTGGGGCGCAGGCAGGCATGGCTGGGGACCCCCGTTCCCAGAACGCCTACATCTGCACAGTCGGATTAGCTTCATCCAGCGACCATCTTTCAAAGTTATTCGCACACTATATAGTTCTTGTGCCATAGTTGCATGTCTTGGAAAAAAGCTACTAGTGGGTTGTACTAGCTATTTTAGAAGATGTATGCATGGAAGTTGTGGGGAAAGAGATGACATGGAGTATCTCAGTTCCTATGAGTAGGGATTGCAAAAGAGATGTCATTTGTTTCACATCATAGGAACTTTTCTATTGAATCTAGAGATGACATGTATCAAAATGCCTATGAGGAGGGATTAGAAAAGAGATGTAATTTGGTTCATATCATAGGAACTTTTCTATTGAATATACGCTAATGTTTATTTTCCTTTGAAATTATGGGAGTATAGGTATCCATTCATATGAACCAAGTGGCTCTAAAGCTATAGAAATGATATCATGTTTATTTCCTTTCAAATGTGGAGTATATGAATCTATTCCTATGAACCAATTGGCTCTAAGGGAAAAAATCCTATAAAAATCATATCATATAGAGTTCCTATGATATTACTCCACACCAAAGGATGGTTGAATTGCTGCAGGTGATACGATGGTCTTTCTTTGTAGACTACTCCCCCATCTTTATAGTTACCTCTCGAAGATGAATGAAATGATATATACAGGGTATTCTACATGTGCAATTTGGTACACGAAAACTCAGTAAAAGTTTGCGAGGTTCGAATTTTCAATAAAGCTACATGCACTGCATTTTGGAATGGAGGGAGCATACGGCTGTTGCTAACACTCACGTAGAAGATTTGTGTGTAGGAGGAGTGGCTGTTCTGTTAAATGACATGGCAAAACTGACACCGTCGGATGCCGATCTAACGGTTCTGATGGCGTTCGTCAGGTAAAGGCTTGTGGCGAACGTTTGTCGGATAATGATTTACGGATACATGCATTCCATTGATACGTGCCCCCTCTCTCTCATGCACACGCACCCTCACGAGTCACGACTCTCCCGAGTCCTCTCGCACCCACCGTCTATCTGCAGGTAGACGTCACACACATATGTGCTCTTCACACCCTACCCTCAGAAGTTCTAACAAACAAAAGACGTCGCACCCATTTTATTTTAGCTCACACGTCACACACTTATACTATTACTCTTGTGGCGACCGTTCTTTGGGCATAGTATATTGTACTGTCACGAAGAGAAGCGATGCACGCACGCACTAGTTCTCTCACACCCACTTGCGGGTACACGTAGGAGCGCATTTTTTTGAAGCTGGTACAACAAAATCACTCCACTATATATATAAGCAGGAGCCTTAGCGCTTGCTTTACTAGGGTTCTTCTCGTTCACTCTCTCATGCTCTCCAGATCTAAGCAAGAAATAGGTGGCCACACTCTCTCTCAGCTCACGGCTGGTCACAAATCCGACCGGAGAACCTCGACCGGGGCAGGGGTGTAGGTGCATCGTTGACGCTGTCGTCAGCAGCGAGGGAGGAGACCAACGGCTGCCCGCGCATCCCGATCGGCGGCCGTGCCGTTCTCTCCGAGAGAGCGCCGGCTCGGGAGGGCCTCTGACCCCTTCTTCCTCCCTGCGGTATTCTGGCCAAGATGCGGCCTCCCGACGCCGTCTTTACCACATGCCGACGACCCTCAGGTATATATTCCTTCGAAACCTGCCTTGCTCTACTGCCCCAGCTCCCGACGTGGCTTCGTGTGGATCTTTTTCTACTTCCGTCCGCTGTTCCAAAGCCACCTAGACTTTTACTATTATTAGAGGTAAAGCTAGTTCATACAGTCGACTCTAAGAGTTGGTTCAAACAGGGAAGATGGGAAAGCTGTAGAATGAATCTAGGACTTGGTTCTAAGAGGAAACGGGGGAAAGTAGTAGATACTGGCTACCCAACCGGTCTCTTGGTTGAAAAGACGAAGAAAGCATGGTGGATGGCGAAGGGTGGGGGTAAGTGGACCTATCTCTTGGTTGAAAAAGGAAAGAAAGTGACGGGTGTTGGGGGACAACGCAAATGAGAATGAGCAGGTCTAGATTTCCTGTGCTCACATAGGAAAATGTCGCTGAGGAGATAAAAAATGGGACAAATGCAGATATGCTACCTGAGTGTTTGCCGCACTCGGCAACCACATCTGCCTCACCACTTTATGCCCCTGCTGTCCCTATGCCCATATCGCTACCGTTAATGTAAAATCACATGAAGCATTAAGCAATGCCACCTAATGTCACTATAAGTAACGGTCTAGTGCCGTCGATAAATTGCAGGAATGCCACCACCATTTTATGAAGTGCTTCCGTCTTGCTTTATTTCCCATGAATTGTGTTTTTGCAGTTACACTTCAATCTCACACCGCTAACATTGCTTCATCCCAGTGGAACTGTACAAATTTGATTGCACATTTACTGACCATGTGCTACTCTCATGATAGTAATACTAATGCTATTGTTCTGCATGTTAATCTAGTGGCAGTGTTGATGTGATGTGATGCTACTTACTTAAGGACACTTTCATACTGTCAATCTAGTGCCAATTATAACACAATAGATGTTGATGTTAATCATACGCCACTGCAAATATCTGTCACTGTTTAAATAACCATATTTCGTATTTGCGCAAACAGGGATGTTTGTCTCCATATCGTTTCGGGATGTTTGTCTCCGTATCGTTTCTATCCGCGCAATCAAAAGCACACACCTCAGTTTTAGTAGAACTGCGCAAAATGAGATGGCTGTCCCTCATTGTCGTCGTCTAACCACCCGTCTTCCAGGTATTCCTACATTGGTAGTTACTAGGTAGAATGACCAACGCAATATAAAAGAAGTTGATTCGTACGTTTTACTTCCTGATTGCAGTGTAGGGACGAGCGAAAACAACCGCATCCTAGTCCGGAATGCACTTTCTACCAGTTCATCCATGGACCGAGGACTAGCTGGCACGGCTGCACGGCGGTTTTTTGGACAGGTGCGCGGACAAGAGGCATTGTGGTCTGCTTATTTCTGCAAATAGTGGTGCTTAAATTTAGTGGAATGCACAAGACTTTCAGCTGGTCAGTACACTACATGGTTCAGTTCAGCATTCCAGCTGAGAACACAATTATAATTGGTTATTCTGGAATGAGAGAACCTAACCCTGGATGGTGGCAACAAGAAAAAACCAGAGTGAACTCCAAGAAATTTAAGCCTGCCGGGAGGCCCTTTGCTCAGAGAAGCCTTGCTTGTTTTTTCGGGATTTGTAAACCTTCTCACAACTTTGTTTTTTGCTGTGAACTAGTATATGTTTGTTATGTTCTATGAATCATTGAGATGTATAAAATTTCTTAACTTATGCTTTTCAAGTTTTTTATGAAGCTGAGTTTAATGTGAGTGTTCCACATGAACGCTGGACTAGCGTGTGAACGTTTGGAATTTACATTGTGGCCTCAGTTAACTGCATGAACCACTGTAACAAGATACATAGTTGCTTATATGTCAGACAGCAGATTGTTGATTGCTAACTGGTCGATAGCCTAGAGTTGAAGCGAGCTAAGCCAATGTGCCGTGTTTTTCACAACTGCTTACAAGTGGGGTAGCACAAACAGTGTTTATAAGTACTTATGTATACATCAGCGCACAGTTCTCGAACGAGTACTCTATTTCATCGAAACACGCACTGCTCGTATGATAAACCGTGACAACTTATGTCTTACCATGCCATATTCATGAAAAAACTAGTGAGGACGCATCTGTTTCGGCAACAATTATGATGGTTCTCACATGATTCACGGGCACACAAAAGTAGCAGCAGTTCCCATAGACAGATTCAAACAGAGTACTAGCCCTAGAGGGCTCGATAATAGGCAAGGTTCAGATAATTAGACACAATCCAAACTACTATTAAACACTAGCTGGGGCAACTATTTCATGCCTCGATCTAATTTGGGCTGGACACAAGAAGGACCTTGCCATGAACAACATCGAGGACGTCTGGCAGCAGCTCAATCCTGTGAACCTTCATGAAGACAACCTTGTGGCCTTGCCACTCATAAACTTGTTTGTGGAGGCATGCCACGTCATCTTCCTGGGTAAGCTTGACAAGAGCAGTATGTCTCACAAACGAAGGAGTAGCTTTGAACTTCTTGTGCTTCAGTACACCCTGGACAACAAGCCTGACAACAGTGAGGCTGGAATACAACTCTTCATTGGTATAAGCGCAAATGGCTTCCACGATCCAACAGCCTAAAAACTCTGTTTTCCAAGTGCGTATATTCAGGTCATCCGCCTCATAGCGAGTGACATGTACAACCACACAATCCTTGTCTGCATCAGGGCTCTAATTGAAACAGAAACAAATTCTGAATTACTTTCTAGTATAAGAAACATAAGTTATTTAGACCACTATGTATAGCATGGCATCGAAGCTAATAAAATTTTGCATTATTCATCACCACATACTTAGATGAAAAACCACAATCGAGATCGGCAAAGAATAAAATCACCTTAGGCAGCTCAGCGGGGGGGGGGGGGGACACATCCTCGAAGAGGGAAAACTACTCCTACAGTGCCACGGGGGCTGTAACCTCAAACGGGGCGTTGACCATCTCAGTAGTGGCCGTGAGCGTATCTGGGGTCGGCTCGGTGGCTGCCTCCATCTTCTTGGAGCTCTCTGTCTCGTGGGGATCAGCCTCCCGCGTCTGCTCCAATATCGGCAGATCTTTGCCTGGTTCTCCTTGGTCCATCATGAAACTGACGAACACTAGGAGACCACTGAAAGGAAAACGCAATCGCAATGACAATGAAACAAAAAAGAGAGTGAGGATCGGTTACTGCTTCGCAAAAGTTCTTTTGTTTTTCTCTGAACGAAAATATACCAACATCACGGATCCGCTTACTTTCCCTTCGTTGGGAGAGAAGAACAGTGGCAGATGCGAGTGTTGCCTTTCTTGAAGACAGTGAGGGAGAAGGGGATTTAGCGAAGAGTGAAATGATGGTTGCTTCGTCCGTTAAACTTAGACTGCGGAGATATGGGGTTTTGTGATACGATGGCTCGTTACTGCCGCGCTACGACCGGGGTGACTCTCCGCCTGCATACTGCCTTCTAATTTGGTGGATGGCATTTGGGCCCGTGCGCTACATGGCCCGCATGTCGGTGAACAAAAGTATAACAACATTCAGTAGAGGGAGACGTTTCGATGACCTAGGAGGAGCCAGAAGTGGTATTGTATCCACTGTACTAGTAGTAATTGTTTTTCTGGGTAGCTGTAGAGTGTCTCCACTGTACTAGTAGTAATTGTTTCTCTGGGCCCAAGACAAAACAGCCCATCCACCCTAGTAAATAGTAAAATCAATTCAAAAGCCCATATATTTACTGAATGAGAGGCGCTACCCACACCCAGCACACCGCCCCCCAAAAAAACCTGGGTGCTCTTCTTCCTCCTCACTCCTACCCACCTCGCGTCAGCTCGCTCCACTCGTACCCCCAAATTCCACACCTCACTCCTACAGAAAACCCCAGCTCCCTTCAAATCTGTGAGCGCGACGCGACGCCCTCGAGGAAAATGGAGTCGGCTGACCCCAGCGCCAAGAAGATGAGGCTCCCGCCAGCGGCGACGCCTGTTGTAGATCCCGCACCCAGCAGCGCGGGGAGAAGCGGCGACCCCGCCCCCACCGGATCATAGGAACCCATAGAATCTTGGGTGGACCGCATCAGCGATCTCCCGGACGCCGTCCTTGGGCAGATCATCTCGCTTCTACCCACCATGGATTGCTGCCGCACCCAAGTCCTCTCAATTCGGTGGCGCCCTCTATGGCGCGCTGTGCCCCTTAATCTCGACTGTCGTCAGATATCTCTCTTCAATGATTTTGAAATCCCTAGAGCCATCATCTCCTCCCGCCAGGGCTCCGTTCAAAGCCTCTACATCCCGTCATGCTACCTAAGCAAACATACCATGCCCTGTATGGTGGACGCCTTGCTGAAATCCCCTGAATTCATAGAACTACAGCTGCTTGAGTTCTACTATTCCTCTGGAAATCACATACCACATACCGAACGCCATGTACTTGTGCCCTCAGCACCGATGTCCATCTCGCGGTTTTCCTCCTCTCTCCACGCCGCCACCTTTGCGTTGTGCTACCTACCAGACAATCTGTTACTAAACCTTCGACTCCCATTTCTCAAGAAACTTTCACTTGTGCGGGTTCGTATATCGTAGGCCTCATTGCACACCATCATCCACTCCAGTTGCCCTGCCCTGGAGTGCTTGGTTCTTGTTTTCACGGTTAGAATCAGTTGTCTCCAAATAAAGTCGCCTAACCTTGTAAGAATTGGAATTTCTTTTGACGGAAGGCGGCTCATCATCCAAGATGCCCCTTCACTTCAAAGGTTGATCCTTGATTCTAGTTATTCACCGTTGCAAATAACCATCCTCTCAACGCCTAAACTAGAGACCTTGGGTGTAATACATGATCTCTGTGCTCATTTAAATATGGTGTTTGGCGCCATAGTTCTTCAGGTACTTTATATTATCATCTACACTTGTAACCATAAGCTGCATTTTAAATTTCTGCGCATAAATTATATATCATCTTGGAGTACACATTTTGTACTAATATTATGTTCTATGCTCAATGAAGAGTTTCTCCATGGATGGCCTATCAATGGTGCTGGATTCTGTCAAGATCTTATATATCCAAATGAATAGTTTTGATCTGGAGAAGTTGTATATAAAGGTGATAATTTCACGCACATTAGAAGCCCGCATATAGTGTACTAGAATTAACCGTTCAGCTGTTGCTCTTTCAACTGATAATTTCATGGATTTTCTCACTTCTCATGAGATTCGATTGAAGACAATAATGCTAGAACGATATGTAGCCAACCATGCAAACACTAGATTTGTCACATTCTTCCTGCTGAATGCGAGGTTACTATTGTTCATCAGGCTTAAGTTTATCAGCAGCATGGTTTTGACAGACGGGTATGTGGAAGAGCAAAAAAAGGAGTTTCAGGTGGGAAAAAGAGCTTCTGAATGTGCCGGGCTTCTATTACAACATATTGTGGGCATAATCCAGTAAATTTTACGACCCAGGATGTTCATTCTATGGACCTGACCGATCCATTTGACTGTGACTGCCGAAAACAGTGCTGGAGCTAGATGTTGTTGCCCTTTTCAACCTGGGTTTTTTTGTAAACATGATGAACAATTAACCCTCGTGCTTTTGTACAATTTGTAAGCTAGAGTTAGATGTTCTTGCCCTTTTCAACTCGGCTGTGACTGTCATATTTTCTTTGAAACAAGGCAAATGGCTTGCCAGTCGTTAAATTTAGAGTGAAATATTGTAACAACTAACAAATCCCATCCAAGGGAAATAACATCACTCTCGCCGGTTGCTTGAGCTCACTGTGCGTTACAGAAGCCAAGTGATTAGCCCCCACCAGCACCCACAAACTTATTTCGAACTAGCACATCAAATGGGCTGTAAATTGTCATAGGAAAGGTTGCATGACCGTGACAGATTTGGATTCTGACATTTGGGACCCATGAGGAAATAGCCTATCCAAGGTGGTGTCGACTTACTAGCCAGTCAACAAATGATTCTTCCTACCAGACGTTGGATTGACATCCAACATCTGTTGTGTATCTTCTATCTCTTGTCTTCTTCTTCCTCCAGCCACCCAAACCAAACCACCCCGTCGGCTCCGCCTACTCCCGCCGCCCATGGTTGGCTGCGCCTCTGCCTCCCTACCGTATGGACCCTCCAACGTTGGCCAGTCCCTCCCTCTATTCCCCCACACGTCCTGTTATTCTCCGGCGACTTCAACCCCTACATGCACCCGCACCCGGACCAGTCAACCCTCGTACTCCCCTCTGCCTACGACTGGACCGTTTCATCTTCCACGGCTCCTGTTCATTCCGTCTGAGGCCTCGCCGTCGTCCTCCGCCTTGCGGCCTTGGTTCGCTCGCCGTGCGTGGTGCGCCGCCCTCTTGCGTTGTCAATGTCGTCAACAACCGAGAGGAACAAGGAGATGACTGTACGTGAAGAGCATGACAGTAGGGACCCACCAACGGCATGGCAGTACGCAAGCAAGTGCCTCTATATTACAAGCCCAAAAATATAGTTCCTCCTAATAGTTGGACATCTGGGGCTCAGGCCATTGTCAACGTAGTCAATAAACGTGAGAATTACACTACAAGCGACTGACACCAGGGACCCATCAGGTCGCGCAGTTTATTTTTTTAGGAACAAGCAGTTGTTATTTATACTAGTTTTAGCGATGGATCAGGGTAACAATGGGGCTGTGCGGGGGCTATGGCCCGTCTAGCCAGGGTTTTATTTATGTTTACAACATCATGAGCCCAGTTGTGTTTTTTTCTTGCTGAAAATGGCTAGCCCAGTTCTATTTTTTATGAAAAACCCAAACGAGGCCTACTTGCTTTATCAGCCCTGCTGGGCTGCAAATCTTTCAAGACGAGGAGAGTTTCATTCGGTTTGCCCAGAAATGGGTTGTACATTTTTAAAACACATCAAACCGGGAATTAGTTTCAATTTTTTTTCAGTCCAAGATTTTAAATTCCATTGATTTTTATGCGTGGACAATTATTTGGATTTTATATTTATATAAATTATTTTTCAAAATAGTTTGAATGTGAATCAATATTTCGGGATTAAAAACAGTTGACCGCACCGAAATATGCAAAATTTCGTATACTTTTTAACCGTGGCCACAATATGGGGTGTAATGCTAACAAAAAGAAGATGGGCTCCAAAAAAATTCTTAAGAATTAGCAAATGGGATGTATATTATTAGAAATAATGCACACGAGAGCAGGACTGTTGGATGTCCATCCAACGACTGTCGTGCTTCTTCAATCTCTGCACTTCCTGCTCCAGCCGCTCAAACAAGCGCTGGTGGGACTGCCTGCTCCCTCCTCCCGCGGCCGGCTATGCTACTGCGCAGGCCTCACTGCCCCACCATACTCCCATTGCTGGCCTAGCCATCCCTCTACTCACCCACACCTGCTGTCATTCTCCAGGGACGGCAGATGAATCAGTAAACCCTCGTACTCATCTGTGTGGGAAACAACTGCCAAGTCTTCCCTGGCCCCGTGTCGTTCCCTTCCTAGGCCTCGCCGTCGTCCACCGCCCTGGTGCTGTCGGCGCGTCCTGGTCAACATGGTCAATGAACGACATCCATCAGAAGTGGATTGTACATGGAGAGGCTGACAGCTGGGTCCATGGCCGCACGCAAGGAAATGCCTCCTTATTACGCGCAAAATAATGATTCCTCCACCTGATAGCTAGGACCCACGAGAAGGGCTTCTATATTTTGCGAAAAAATGTTCCCCCAGCTGACCGGTCGGACCCACCAGCTATATCTTCGCACGCAAGGAAGTGCCTCCTTATTACGCACAAAAAAATGAATACCCCCTACTAGCTGGGACCCACCATAGTGGGTGGCTGACTTGTGGGCCTACTAAGTTGACGAGGACTGAGGGCTTTATCAACCTAATCAATATGAACGATTCTAACTCCATTGACCGTACGATGTCCATCCAGTGGCCATAGTGCTTCTTCAATCTCTGGTCTTCTTGCTCCAGCAGCCCAAAGCAGCGCCGATCGTGCCGCCTGCTCCTGCCTCCCGTGGCCGGCTGTGCTGCCGCGGAGGCCTCACCGCCCCCATACTACTCCCACCGCTAGCCAGGCCATCCCTCCACTCAACCACACCGCCTGTTATTCTATGGCGACGGCAGCCTCACACCGCAGCCGAACCAGTGAACCCTCGTACTCCTCTCCGCGTGGGCATCCACTGCCGTGTCTTCCCCGGCTCCGCGTTGTCCCTTCCTAGGCCTCGCCGTCGTCCACCGCCTTGGTGCTCTCGGCGCGGCGTGGACAATGTGGTCAACGACCGACTTCCATCGGAAGAGTACTGTACGTGGAGAGGCTGACAGCTGGGTCCACGGCCACAGCCCAGTTTTTTTGTGATTTGCCAAGTAAGTCACTTTGTCAAGCCTGTTGGGCTGCAACTCTTTCAAGATGAGGAGAGCTTCATTCGGCTGGCCGAGAAAATGGCCTATCAGGAATGAGAAATGGGCTGTACATTTTTAAAAACACATCAAACCCGCAATTAGTTTCAAATTTCTTTTATTCACTTCATGATTTTAAATTGCATTGATTTTTATGCGTGGACAATTTGTTGGATTTTATATTGATATACATTTATTTTTAAAATCAGTTTGAATGTCACTCAAAAATTTGGGATTAAAAACAGTTCGGACCACACCGAAATATGCAAAATTTCGTATAATTTTTTAACCGTGGCCACAATATGGGCTGTAATGCTAACAAAAAGAATATGGGCTAAAAAAAACCCTTACGAATTACCAAATGGGTTGTAAATTATTAGAAATAATGGCAGATGGGTTGTATGCTGTTTTCCACGGATTTGAGGCTTTCCTAAAAAACAAGGTGACGCACAAGTAATGACTGTTGGATGTCCATCCAACGGCTGTCGTGCTTCTTCAATCTCTGCTCTTCCTGCTCCAGCCGCTCAAACAAGCGCCGGTGGGACTACGTGCTCCCTCCTCCCGCGGCCGGCTATGGTACTGCGCAGGCCTCACCGCCCCACCATACTCCCATTGCTGGCCTTTGCATCCCTCTACTCACCCACACCTGTTGTTATTCTCCAGCGACGGCAGACGAACCAGTAAACCCTCGTATAGTCGTACTCCCCTCCGCGTGGGAAACAACTGCCGAGCCTTCCCTGGCTCCGTGTCGTTCCGTTCCTAGGCCTCGCTGTCGTCCACCGCCCTGGTGCTCTCGGCGCGGCCTGGTCAACGTGGTATTTTGCGAAAAAAATGTTTCCCCCCTGACTGCTGGGACGTAGCAGCTACATCTTCGCACGCAAGGAAGTGCGTCGGGGCAAAACAATAATGATTCGCCCCCCTGACTACTGGGACCCACCAGCTACATCTTCGCACGCAAGGAAGTGCCTGACAGTCGGGATTCACCTGGTCGAAGCGTACATAGCGTTGTCATTCTGGTTGCGAGTGTCAACGTACATACTGGTCGATGTAGAGGCGCGCACGTGTCGTAGTAGAGGCACACACGTAGCATGTACACGTATGTACAGCGGCAGTGTGCAAGAAAGAAAATACGGCCACGTACGTACATACGGGCTGGGTCTCGAACGCCTAGTCGCGCATACATACGGCCAGGGCTCGTGTACATGGTTGGGTCAGAACAGAGAAACTGCGTCGTCGTCGTGTTCATGGGGAGCCAACCGGCTGGGTCGGAACGGAATGCGACATCGTGTTCATCCGGAGGGCTTGGACGGAACAACCGATGGAAATGAGGCCTGGCGTACCGCAGAACGGAGGAAACGACCTTGTGTTCGACCAGCCACGGTCGAAACAGGATCCTGTTTATCTGGAGGGGTCTGGCATACCACAAAATGGAGGAAACGCACTTGTGTTGGACCTTCTACGGTCGAAACAGGGTCCTGTTGATCGGGAGGGGTTTGGCGTACCGCAAAAGGGAGGAAACGGACTTGTGTTGGAGCGCTACGGTCGAAACGGGGGTCCTGTTCATCGGGAGGGGTGTGGCGTACCGCAAAACGGGACTCCACGGGATATTGTTCATCTCCACCGTCGACCCCCTCCAGCCTCCACGGGCTACTGTTCATGCACCGTCGACCTCCTCCATCCTCCACCTACGGCTGTTCATCCACGGGCTCCTGTTTAT
The DNA here is from genome assembly GCF_018294505.1 of Triticum aestivum. Classification (NCBI taxonomy): domain Eukaryota; kingdom Viridiplantae; phylum Streptophyta; class Magnoliopsida; order Poales; family Poaceae; genus Triticum; species Triticum aestivum. The sequence continues at coordinate 209,749,151 of NC_057811.1, read as the reverse complement.
CCAGCCTCCACCGCGCGCTACTCCACCGGCTACTGTTCAACCAGCCCTCTCCACGGGCTCCTGTTCAACCACCCCTCCACAGGCAATTGTTCATCCAGCCCTCCACCGTCTACAGTTCATCCAGCCCTCCATGGGGTGGTCCTGTTCATCCATCCCTCCATGGGGTCATGTTCATCCAGCCCCAATCGGCTCGATCGATCGGGGTCCTGTTCATCCAGAGGCAACACCACGGGTCCTGTTCATCCACCCCCACCGGGAACTGTTCATCCAACCCCCCCAGCAACGCTCACTGTTCATCCAGAGGCAGCATCGATCAGCTTCAGTTGGCAGCAGTAGCGAAGGAATCGCTCGATCGGGTTTAGTTAACAACCATCGATCGATCTCTCGGGTTCAGTAACGCGTAGCCTGCAGTGCAATCGCTCGGGTTCAGTAGGCGAACGCCTCGCTCGGGTTCAATTAGAGCCCAACGCCTCGCACCCACGCGCGTGCGTGTACAAGAGAAATGCGCAAACCTCCGTGCATCGCTCAGCCCTAACCACGCACCGTAACCGGGAACACCCCGATATTTTCCTCGCCCTTGCTTCTACCACGGTTTTTTCTGTCATGGACGTCCCAAAGTATGTCATGCAGCTGCGTCTCCAGCCCGCCCAGGACAAAAAGCCCATTTTCTGTCATGATTTTTTGTCATAGAAGTAGGAGCCCAGCACATCTATGATGATACCGGGTTTTGTCACAATTATCATCATAGAAGTGTCTTAAGTATGACAGAATTTTTTTTCGTTCGGCCCAAAATGTCACGGATGTGTCTTTTTTTGTATGTTCTTTGCCGGTGCGGCCTCCTTAGCTCTAGGGGTTGCCTCGTTAGCTAGGCGTGCTGCCGCGGTGGCTTTGAGGGCAAGCTTGAGCGCCGCAAGAGCCTCCTTGGTGTCTCCAGCTACGGTGAGGACGCCCTTGCTCCCTGGCATCTTCATGAGGTTGTAGGCAGGATGAGTCGCCGCCATAAACTGAGCCAGGGCCGGGTACCCGAGGAAGGCATTGTACGGGAGGCCAATGCGGGCGATTTCGAAGTCAATCAGCTCAGTGCGGTAGTTGTCACGAGTGCCGAAGGTCACAAGAAGGCGGATCTGCCCCAGGGGGCTGGTGGAGCCGCCGCCGTTCGTGCGGCACGTGAAGCAAACCAAAAGCTTCCACGGAGAGCACATTAAGGCCGGCCCCACCGTCGATGAGGGTCTTGGTGACGGCTACATTGCAGATGGTGGGCGTGCAAATCTTTGGGAGCACACCCGAGCTGGCGGTGGTGACGGGGTGATCCGCTCAGTCGAAGGTGAGGTCGGCCTTGGGTGCCACCCAACCTGCGGGAGCTCCTTGCTGCTCGGAGGCGGCGCCAATCTGGCGGAAGAACTGCTTGGTGTGACGGTCCGAGGGCGATCCTTGTGAGCCGCCGAGGAAGGCCGCGACGGCGATGGGTGGCGGTGCCGCGAGGCGCGCGACGAAGAGGCCGCGCAGCTCCTCCCAAGATGCCACCGAGTATCCCGGGAGGGTGAGTAGCCAGGCGCGCGGTCTCCAGGGGAAACCAGTTGGCCATGACATTGTCGTCACCTCCAGCCTCCAGGACGGCCTCCTTGTATGACAACAGAAAGGCCGACGGGTCCGCCGCACCGTCGTAACGCAGAGGCACCTCCGTCCTGAACCTTGGCAGCCACTGCACCTGCCGCAAGGCTGGGGAAAAAGCTCTGAGCCCCCTGGCACCGTCGTGGTCGTCCGTCGCCCCAGCCGGAGGAGCAACGCCGGCCATGGGCACAAAGCATGGAGGTGGTGGCGCGTGGATTGACGAAAGGAATGCTTTAGCGCACCCCTACCTGGCATGCAAAATGCCAGATTGCGGGTTCCGGCAAAACCCTTAAGGTTCAAACTCTAGGGTGCGCACGAATATCTGTCCCTCCCCCTAGCTCGCTCACTCACCACAATCTCAAAGCTCAGCTCATCGAACTCGAAGAACAAGGGACACAAGAGTTTATACTGGTTCGGGCCACCGATGTGGTGTAATACCCTACTCCAGTGTGGTGTGGTGGATTGCCTTTTAGGCTGAGGATGAAGAAGTACAAGGGAAGAACAACCTCCTGAGGAGAGGTGTCCTCGAGCTCAGTGAGCCTTTGTGGTTGAGGGTGATCTGAATAATCCATCCCTTGCTAAGGTGGTGGCTAGTCCTATTTATAGAGGCCCAGGTCCTCTCCCCAAATGTTAGGCAGGAAGGGATCCCACAACGGCCAATTTGAAGGGGGACAGCTAGTACAGCTATCCTCACAAAAGGTGGTCTTCGCCTGCCAAATGCTCTGGTGGTGACGCCATCGTGGGCTCCGTGGTGACCTCCGCCCTGCCGTCCTGCTGGTCTTGGTCTTGTTGCACCGATATGGAAACCTTTGCCTGAGGCCTCGGGACTCCTTGCCTGCGTTTGCTCCTTTAGCACCAAAGAGGAAACCAGTACTCTGCGCCCGCTGGCACCCGCTTGGCACCCGCCTGGCCTTGGTCGTCATGGCTCACGTCACGGGAACCTCACGAGGCGCCCCTCGCCTTGATCTCTCCGCTCCTCGCGAGCCAGCCTAGTGAGGCTGCCCCCGAGGAGGTCTTGAGTCATCCGCCTCACAAGGCTTGGCCCCTCGTGAGGGCCTTGAGTGTTTGCTGGTGAAGATGGGCCGTACCAGGCCGCTAGAGGAGCCACGCCGTGGGCCGCAGGCAGGCAAGTCTGGGGACCCCCGTTCCCAGAACGCCGACAGCACTAGCTCGAATTGAAGAGATTAAATTATCAGCCGCCCGAGCCGGAGCCATTTTTGCTCTAGGCCGGGCGACGGCGTGGCAATCAGAACTTGATTAGAGGAGGTAGCCACCGGATGCCCAGAGTTCAAGGATGACGGTCAATCTATGAAGAGAAAGACTTCAACAAATGTGTCAGAGAGATGCGACCCATAGCCTGCCAGCTAATAGAAGAGCTGAATTTGAACCACTACACACCGGCTTATGATAAAAACAACAACAAGATTAAGCCACCTTCTCATGAAGTGATTGATCTTGTTCCTCCCAAGCGTAAGCACATCTTCGCTCCTGGACTTGACCCTTCCATTACACTTAATGATGAAGCCACATTCAAAGCTTTAACCGGCATTGAATGGACATCGGCTGACCTCCAGATGGTCGAAGAAGAAGAGCTGGCGCGGGATGACCCGAAATCTTCAAGGCGACAGGGAGAAGAGTAACTGACTGCGGTGATCATAAGCCGGACGGCTCTGAGGCCGGGTTACAGGAGTGCATCTAAGAAATACTTGATTCAAAATCTTTTGGGCTCAATGGAAGCCTTGTAATAGGATATCTTTAAAACAATGGTCTACCCTGTCATTCCTTCGTGCATGTTTATCTCAATTTTTGAGCCAGCAGCTGAATTTTATAGCATGCTCGATGTAATCATATATATGAGCTGAACCACGACTCTTGTGTTCATTTAAAGTTTTGCATATCTTGCAGAAAAAAAAACATATGTGCTGGCGACTTAAAGTCAAAAGCCAGGGTGGGTGACTACCGAAAAATAAGTAGCCTCATAGACTGAAGATTTCGTGGAATAACACGGCCACCAACGGAGCCATCAGCCCCTTGTGGTTTAGCAGGGGGAAGAGCACATTGCAAAAAGAGTGGAGAGCATAGAGCAGCACGGCAGTGATCACACGAGGCGTAAAACCCTACTCCTGTGTTGGTGGATTTATGAGAGGACCGTGGTGGAGACGTAACGCTCTAGCTTGGGAAGGTTGCCTCAGGACGAGAGTAGCTATGCGCGTATGAGTGCCCAAAGGTCCAAATCCTTTGTAAGGTTGCCACAGCCCTCCTTTTATAGGTCAAGGGGTCACCACAATGGCAAATTGGACATTACGTACTGATTAGATAGCAAACAGTGATATCATAACTAACTCTCCTGACAGGACAAGCTGCACTAAATGCAGCGCTTAGTGTCACATCATGGTGTAGCCCGGCAAGCCTTGTCGTGCCATTCAGCCACCTTCTCGCCTGCCTGCGTGACACGTCCCTGCACGGGTGTCATCTGGAGGTGGTTTCCTTCAAAAAATGGCTGCCATGTGCCAAATAACAGACACTTAATCACTCGGGGGCTTGACACCACACCGATAGGTGACTTGCTTTGCTGTGAGGTGGAGCGGTGGAGCCTTCGCGGGGTAATCCGCCCTCGGCGTCCCCGGCAAGCTTGCCGGGGTAGTCTTGAGTTTTGTCTTCTGGGTGGCCTCGACCTTGTAAGGCTCGCCTGCCCAGTAAGGAAGGTTTCTCCTTAGTGATATCTTGTTCATTTGGCTTGACTTGGTCTGCTTGATCCGCCCATTGATTTCTCAAAGAGCCATCTCTTCTGCTTGGCCTTGCCTTGGATACCTCAACCTTGCTCTTGAGCCTGTGTACACTCTAGGCAACACACGCCTGGGGTTTTTTGCACTGACAAGAGCCTCACGACCCGGGTAGTAAAAATTTGCACAAAAGCAAAACCTTAGATAAAAACATCCAAAAATCCAAAAAAAGAGATACACAAAAAAGCTCAAATATTTCTTAGGTCAGCTTTCATGACACGACCAGAAAAGTTGGCTCACAGGCCTTGTGCTTTCAAGGCTGCACAACCGTTGACTTTATCCTAGCTCACTGTAAGCCAGCTCTCATGTGACACAAGCCGCCGTTTTAACCTTAACAAGTTCAGGGTCTTAAAAACAATTGACTGTTAAGAGTTTGGCGGGTCACCTGACGGAGTAGCAAGTTGCAAACAGGCAGGTGTAACTCAAAATGTGGCAACATAGGCCGGTCAAGACGGTATGGAAGCTAAACTTGGTGGGTTGGAAGCACAGAAATGAAACAACAGAGAACCTGCATTTTTTAGGGATGTCGGCTTTATTATATTGATCATAAAAACATATATGCATCCACAAAAGTATGTACAATAGGGAGAGCCAGTGGCTCAAGTATAGTAAGGCCGAAGACGAGCAATGTTCCATGGCCTGTTGGTCTCCTGCTCAAAGGTGTGTGACTTCATGTGCTCACGTATATCAATGAGATAATACGAGCCATTGTTAAGATTCTTACTGACCACAAAAGGTCCTTCCCAAGGTGGGGATAACTTCAGCATATGTGGCTGATCTTGAACCAGTCGAAGCACTAAGTTACCTTCTTGAAACACCCGAGCCTTTACTCTTGCGGCTATGATAGCAATGCAGGTCTTTCTGGTATATTGCTGAACGAGCCGCCGCAAGGTCACATTCTTCATCCAAAGCATCAAGTGTGTTCTATCATGCCGTCTCATTATCAGCTTCAACATAAGCTGCCACACGGGGTGAGTCATGACGGATATCACTTGGGAGTACCGCCTCTACGCCATAGACCATGAAGAAAGGCGTATAGCATGTTGATCTGTTAGGGGTGGTATTGATACTCCAAAGTACTGAAGGTAACTCCTCAACCCAACGACTCGGCGTTCTTTCCAAAGGAACCATAAGCCGGGGCTTAATGCCTCACAAAATTTTCTGGTTAGGCCTTTCTGCCTGACCATTAGACTATGGATGAGCCACAGAAGAAACATCAAGACAAATGTGCTCTCTTTGACAGAACTCCTTCATAGCACCCTTAGACAAATTAGTGCCATTATGAGTGATGATACTGTGAGGATAACCAAAGCAGAAGATCGGCTTTTTAACAAACTGAACTGCAGTCGTTGCATCACACTTGCTAACTGGCTCTGCTTCTACTTGGTAAATTTTTCAATCGCCACCAAAAGGTGGGTCTTCTTATCCTTAGACCTCTTGAAAGGCCCAACCATATGAAGCCCCCGGACTGCAAACGGCCAAGTTATTGGAACCATCCGCAACTCTTGAGCCGGCACATGGGCTCATCGAGAAAATTTCTGACATCCATCACACATGCTGACGATATCTTCTGCATCCACATGAGCCGTCGACCAATAAAACCCATGACAAAACGCCTTAGCGACCAAAGATTTAGAGTCAACATGATGACCACAATCGCCTTCAAGAATCTCTCATAAGATTTCACGGCCCTCCTCAGGAGAAACACAACATTGGAATACACCTGTCACACTGCTGTGCTGTAACTCGCCGCTGACGATAGTCATAGACTTAGACCGCCGGGTTATCTGCCTTGCTAAAGTTTCATCCTCAGGTAACTCACCCCGGGTCATATAAGCCAGATAAGGCAAAGTCCAATCCGGAATAGCATGAAGAGCCGCCACCAACTGCGCCTCCGGGTCAGGGACAACAAGGTCTTCTTCGGATGGAAATTTAACAGAAGGATTGTGTAAAACATCCAGGGACATATTAGGAGGCACCGGCTTACGTCGAGACCCAAGCCGTCTTAAGGCATCAGCCACCTCATTCTTCCATCGGTCAAGGTCTTTGGAGTCCCACTTTCCAGAGTCTTTCTGAGCCACAAGATCTGAGTCACCCAAACACTTGACCTGGCTTAAATTCATCTCTTTGGCCATACGAAGGCCATGGAGAAAAGCTTCATACTTAGCTGCATTATTAGTACAAGGAAACATTAGCCTCAACACATAACAAAATTTATCACCTCGTGGGGAAGTCAAAATAACTCCAGCCCCCCGAGCCTTCTAATTGCCTAGACCCATCAAAGTGGATTGTCCAATACATGTTGTCCGGCTTCTCCTCAAGTGTCCGCAAGTCGGTCCAGTCATTTATTAAATCCACCCAAGCCTGAGATTTGATGGCTGTCCTTGGCACATATTTCAAACCATGAGGTCCAAGTTCAATTTCCCACTTGGCAACCCAGCCTGTAGCTTCTTTGTTCTGAATAATATCCCCCAAAGAAGCATAACTGACCACATTAATAGGATGACCAAGAAAATAATGTTTTAACTTGCGGCTTGCCATGAACACCCCATATACCAGTTTATGCCAATGTGGGTATCGTTGCTTGGACTCAATCAACACCTCACTAACATAATAAGCCAGCTGTTGAATAGGGTACTCCTTACCCGCCTCCTTACGCTCCACAACGACTGCCACACTGACATCCCTACTATTAGCCGCCACATATAGGAGCAAGGGTTCTTTCTCAGTAGGGGCAGCAAGTATGGGCAGCTCAGCTAGCGGTTTCTTGAGTTCCTCAAATGCCTCATTGGCAGCATCACTCCAGACAAAATGATCTTTCTTCTTCATCATCTGATATAAAGGTATTGCCTTCTCTCCCAGGCGACTTATGAACTGCCTCAACACCGCAATACGACACGCCAGACGCTGGACATCATTGATACATGCCAGCTTAGCAAGCGAGGTGATGGCCTTGATCATCTCAGAGTTTGCTTCGATGCCTCTTTCTAAAACAAGAAATGCCAATAGTTTACCTGCAGGCACACCAAAGACACACTTGGCCGGGTTAAGATCATTTTTTACACCCGGAGATTGTCAAAAGTCTCCTTCAAATCATCAAGAAGAGTCTCCTTCTTCCGGGACTTGACCACAACGTCATCCACATAAGCATGAACGTTGCGTCCAATCTGACTATGCAAGCAACTTTGAACACAACATTGATAAGTCGCCTGGGCACTCTTGAGCCCAAAAGGCATAGAAACATAGCAGAAAGCTCCAAAAGGTGTGATGAAAGCCATCTTCTCTTGGTCTTTAACTACCATCTTGATCTGATGATAACTAGAATAAGCGTCCAGGAAACATAAGCATTCACAACCCGATGTTTCATGAATGATCTGGTCGATACGGGGGAGAGCCAAAGGATCAGCTAGACAAGCCTTGTTGAGATCTATGTAGTCAACACACATATGCCATGTGCCATTTTTCTTAAGTACGAGCACAGGGTTAGGCAACCACTCAGGGTGAAGAACTTCAATGCTAAACCCAGTCGCTAAGAGCCGGGCCACCTCTTCTCCAATAGCTTTACGTCGCTCTTCATTGAAACAACGAAGGAATTGTTTAACCGACTTAAACTTAGGATGCACATTAACAGTCTGCGCGAATTCTCTCAGTACACCCAGCATGTCAGAAGGTTTCCATGCAAAGATGTGTCGATTCTCACGGATGAACTCGATGAGCGCACTTTCCTATTTAGGATCCATATTAGCCCCTACTATGAACCGCTGAGACGAATCACGAGGGACAAAATCAACCTAGTGTCCTTAGCCTGAAACTTCAATAAAGGGTCCTGCTCAATAATGTACTTCTTCAAAGGAGTCATATCGGTCGGGTCAACATTATCCTTATAAAACTTGAGCTCTTGTGTGGCGCGGGCCGACTCAGCATAAGCAGCATCACCTTCCTAACACTGCAAAGCAATTTTCTGATCACCATGGACCGTAATTGTGCCCTTACACCCTCCCATCCTAAGATGTAAATAAACATAACAAGGCCGGGCCATAAACTTGGCATAAGCTGTCCGCCCAAACAAGGCATGATACGGGCTTTTGATTTTAACTACCTCAAACCACCGTGTCTCTACACTGTAGTCATAGTCATTACCAAAGGTGACTTCCAGGGCAATCTTTCCAACAGTGTACGCGGGCTTTCCAGGTACCACCCCATGGAAAACTGTAGAAGATGGCTTAAGAACCTTGTATGTTAAGTTCATCCGGTGAAAGGTGTCATAATATAGGATGTTGATGCTGCTTCCTCCATCCATAAGCACCTTAGTGAATTTATAACCCCTGACTTGAGGGGCTACCACTAAAGCCAAATGACCTGGATTCTCAACCCAGGGCGGGTGATCCTTCCGACTCCATGTGATTGGATATTCTGACCATCGCAAGTACTGAGGTACGGCCGGCTCAATGGTATTGACCGCACACTTATGAACCTTCTGATCTCGTTTACAAAGACTGGTGGTAAAAACATGGTACTGGCCACCATTGAGCTGCTTTGGATTACTCTGGTATCCTCGCTGATTACCATGTTGCTGGTTGCCCTGAGCAGACTATTGGTGATAACCACTCTGACTGCTCTGACCTTGATAACCAGAATTAGAGCCACCGCCACCAAAGTCGGGCCCCTGTGCACCGGATCCTGACCCGCCGAGCGGCCAATTATTATTACCATGATTCTGATTAAAATTGGAATTCATGTACTCTCGCATGATGAAACCATCCTTCCAGTTGTGACTCGCCAGTTTGTCAAGCAGACTGTGCTTTGGGCAAGGTTCATTGAACATTGCCTCAAGATTAAAGTTTTTGCCTCCAAAGGACGGCTTACAATTACCGTTGCGGCGCTGGCCCTTGTACCCAGTGTTGGTGTTGGTCACGAGATCTGACCCTCCATCGGGGTGTCTGTGCTTACCACCATTACCTTGGTTGTTGCCATTATTCATTGTCAAATTCTATTGCTGACCTTTACCATTGTTATTCTTCTTACCCTTATTGGATTTCTCATCATCAGATCCAGGGTCCTTGGTATTATCATAGTCAGCATACTTGATGAGATCCGCCATAAGCTCACCCATACCATTGTAGTAACGCTTAAGCCACCCAAGCTTGTGCTTAAGAGGGGTAAAGTGACAGTTCTTCTCCAAAACCAGAATGGCTTGACCCGCTGCAATGCTATCTGATGAATGGATAATAGCCGAGACTCGTCGGACCCAATGGTGAGCCGGTTCATCCTCACGTTGCACACAATTATCCATGAAAAATTATTAATGAACCGCGTTTTCAACACTACCCACGAAGTGATGGAATTAGGAGGCAGTCCTTTTAACCATGTTCGAGTTGGTCCATCCAGCATCATAGTAAAGTACTTGGCACATACAGCATCATTAACATCCAGCATCTCCATGGCTAACGCATAACTATCAATCCAGGCCTCAGGGGGGAGATCAGCTGTATAGTTAGCCACCTTACGAGGACCTTAAAAATCCTTAGGCAGTTGTTCATTGCGCAGAGCCGGTACCAAACACGGCACACCAAATGTCCTAGAAGTCATCCTGGCTTCAAATGAGGCCGAAGGGTTCACTAGAATTGATAAGCTCCCAACTGAGCCGCGACTTCCGCCTCACGATGAGCTCGAGCCTGATCCACATTCGCCTGAGCATTGGTTAACAGACTATTATCACGGGGCGGGTTATTCCCACGGGGTGGGTCATCATTGCGGGGTAGGTCGCGACGCCGTTCGCTGCTGGAAACCGCCGACGACTCAATATGCCTGCTGTAAATTCTACTTGGGCAAGGGGTTGAATGAACACGCTCACGACTATATGATTAAGCCGCCTGTTGTGCTATAGCTGTCTGAAGAAGCCCCACTGCATTCCGGGTCTCCACCGCAACCAGCGACTCACCCTCGATTGGGATAGCCGCCAGCCGTGTTGCCGCTGCTATCATGTTATCGACAGGGTTAGAAATGTTGAGGCAGCATTTGATTTGGGGGCGGGTTAGGCACCCTCTCATCCATCTGTGTCATCTCAGACTGCCGGTGGTGGTGTCAAGAAATGTTGAGGCAGCATTTGATTTGGGGGCGGGTTAGGCACCCTCTCATCCATCTGTGTCATCTCAGACTGCCGGGGCCGAGCCGCTGCACCACTTCCGGGCCCGCCCGGGTTAATCTGCGGGTTCGCCCAAGCACCTGGAGCGCTTGGGCCTCCTCCAGGGGTGTTAAACAGATTCATAGGCTCGTAATGCAAAGGCAGCCGGGTCTGGTGCCTCCTGCGAAGAACCGCATTAGAGGCGTTCTGATCCAAATTTAAGCGCCAAGCCTCTGCCCTTACTCACTCTGCTTCAGCCGCTATTTGAGCTTGTTGCTCCACCATCCTGGCATTCTCCGCGTTGACATCCTCCTATGCCTTAGTGATCTCTGCTGGAATCTTTCCAATTTCTACATTGCGCTCTGCTTGATTCGCCGCGTTCACCTCCGTTGCAAGTAGGGTGTTCAAAGAGCCCAAAAGACCTGATAGTACTTGAGCCGACGATATAACTGAGCCGCCAGCCCCAGCCATCGCCGCCGCGGTCGATCCAGATGTCATGGCCGTAGCTGTTGATGAGTTTAGAACCAGTTGTGTACTAGCCATAAAAGTAGCAGCCCTGCTCGGCGGCTCATAAAGGTCTGGAATACTGTCACCATCGGAATAGCCCCCAAACCAGCCGTCTTGAAGTTGGTAAATTGACTACATTTCTCAAGTTGAGGACTCATCACCCGAGTAGATGAGAGTCTCTCCTCCAGACACAGAATTCTCTGCAAGGACCGTGCCATGCGCAAACCCAACAAGAAACGCTTCCAGCCGGGTTGAACACTGGTGGGTCACGCACGCCGAGCCGACTCGACGTTGTCGGTGAAGATGTCCGGCTCAAGCTCAGGCTCGTAGATCTTGCCGATGAAGAAATGGATTCTGCCGAAGGGGACCGGGTACCCGAACTCGATTGAGTCGGCCTTGGGGCCCCATCCACCATTGTCGATGTAGAGCTTGCCGCTGTGACTCTTGGTCATCCTGCCAACAGCGTATCCCTCGATCCCTGGAAAAGAGCCCTTCAAGAACTTGAAACCACCATGCACTAGCCCCATGGTGGGTGCCAACTATCATGGTTTTGTCACGGCAGATGCCCTTGAGAAAGGACTTAGGTGTGGAGCCATCGTAACGTAGGTTTGCTTGAAGGTGTTGAGCGGGACAATGGACACAAGGGTTACCCAGGTTCGGCCTCTCACAATGAGGTAAATGCCTAGTCCTGCTTTTGTTGACTATTACTTGAGTATCAATTACAAGAGAGCTGAATCACTTGACCTAGCTCTCGATCAATTGTTTCTTGATTTAACCCGTCGTAGGGTCTCACCTTTATATACACAGGTCGAGACCCTGGGCTTACAAGAGTCCAAGTCAGATCACACAACGTGACCAACTCGGTTTCTAAGCGGCCTTGCCTTGCTAGGAAAGTCACTATCGGGCGGCTCACACCTCCGGGTCTTGGGCCTCCAACAGGCCCGCCTCTAAAGCCGCCTCTAGTCTTCATGTCTTCTTAGGACCATTTAAGCCTTTTATTCTTGAATCGCCAACAATGTAACCCCGCCCCTCCTGGGCGGGTCACACCCTAGGGTTATACCCCAGCACAACCTCATAAGAAAAAAACAGCTAGTAAGGATGAAAAAATTACCTGGCTTGCTTCTATTGCCGTGCCTCCTACTGATCCACTAGAAAAATATTGGCTAGACCACAAAAATGATATGCATATGCATGAAAGAAATGAAATAGATAAAATCTTCTTTGAACAACGACCTCTGCTTAAACACAATTTGCCTGTTAAAACTCTAGGAGATCCTCCTCCACCTAAATACCATTTTAGATTTTTCCAGTTTTTCAGGATAGTTTTAATTTTTTTTACTCATATCATCTCGGAATTGAGTGATTCTTTTTGAATTGGAAAGCTTGAGTCAGTAGCATTATGTATAAAAATTATCAGAAAATTGGCACAAACTTTCCATAGGAAAGTTGGAGAGAGAGTTGTTGGTATATCCTTGTAACGACCCGAGACCGACACTTTAGAAGCCTTCGAGTTATTTCGTTGTTGTTGTGTGTTTTGTTTGTTTGTTGCATTTCATCATGGCATCATCCGCATTGCATGAGTACTCGTTGTTGTCATTGTTTTTAAAACTTGCATCTGGTCGTAGTTGCCGCGTCCCCCCTTTCTTTCGTTGACCGTTCCGAGTCCCATCGGGTTTTCTCTTCCCTCTTGTTCGTGACCACCTAACCCCCTTTTGCGTGCGTGTCCGAAACTTCCCCGAACTCAACCCGGGCAGTTCTCATCGTTGGGTCCGGATCATCTGTAGGTATCCCTAAGATATCTTCGTTTTATTTATTGTACTCCCTAACCTATTTATTTTGGGCCGTCCGATTGCGATCGAAGGAACCGATCAGCCCCAAACCTATCTGACAACCCTAGAAACTAGGAATCATGTCCCATCCATCCATGTCCGCCGCCGCCACTCTATTTGGATCCATCCAGATCCAGCTCATCTTGATCCACCCACCAACCAGAGCAGCGCCCGACCTTCCCTGTCCCATCCATCCCATCGATCCAGCCGCAGCCTCCTTCTTCCTCGATCCAACCAGCAACCCCGACCTCTCCCTCTCAAATCGACCCCGCGCTCGATCCCGAATGGATCAAGGCTCTGCCTTCACTCCCACAACCCCTCTGGATTCATCCCGAGACCAACCAGCTCACCCCAAGCCTCCTCGCCGGAGTAGCAGCAGCAGCCGGCGACCGACGCCTCCGCCTCACCCTCGCGACCCTGCCGCCTCCCGTGAACGTCGCCGGCGACCACCTTCAACAGGACCCCGCGCCCCTGCCTCTCCCTTCCCTTTCCTTCCCTCCTCCCTCTCTCACCTGCTCTCTCTGTTCGTGCAACACGGAGCCCCCGAGGAGGTTGCACCGGCCATCCTCGCCTCCCGCGCCCCGACGTTGTTGTCCTCGAGCTCCTCGACCAGTTCCCGCCTACCTCACCGCCGTTCGACAAGGCCCCCTCTCGGCCTCCCCGTTCCCTTCCCCGATGTGTCTCTCTCTGAAACTGTCTCCCTCATTGAATAGAGGATAGGTGCTGCCTTCTTCAGCTCCGCCCGCAAGCCGTCGCCGGAACCGCCTCCATCGGCCTCCATTCGGCACGCCACTGCCGGGATCTGCTCGCCGCCTCACTGACCCGCCGCCTCCCTGCTGCCGAGGCCCCGCCGCCAAGTCCCAGCACGCGCCCGTGAAGACTCTGCTTCCAGTGCGCCGCTTTGTTCGTTCTCTGCCGCGTCAACCATTGACCGCGATCGTCGGCTGGGTCACAGCAACGCCAGGCCCAGTGGCCTCCTCCTCCACCGACCGGGCCAAGAGCCCATGGTGAGCCTCCCAGCCACTGCCCGGTTCCAGATTCAGCCCAGCAGTGCTCCAGATTCGGCCCGCATCGTTTTTTTTTCGTTCTGGACGTTTTAGCCAGTTATTCCAGAGAGTGTAGTTTTACAGAAAAACCCCTCATGTTTATGCATGTAATAACTAATTAACCATGCATCGGTTTAATATGATTTAAATATGAAAAATTCTTAGAATTTTATCTAGTTTCATAATATGTGACTTTCATCCATGTTAAAAATGTTTAAAGTGATGTTTGATTAAATTTTCTCAAATGCCATGCTAAAATATTTTATTTCATAACTAAATAACCGTAGCTCCAAATTTAATAAACTTTTTATGTAAATGGGGTAGAAAAATGCCTAGTTTAACATGGTGCACTTTATTTTGCTGTTTAACAACATTAAAATTGTGTTTACGGCAGAACAGTAGCAAATTCAAAATATGCATATGGGGATTTTCCGGAATTGTTGTTTGTTGTTCCGGCCTCATTTAAACTTGCCTAAATAGTTAGTTTACTTATCCTTCACCCCTTGCCATGTTTAATAACATTTAATATTGTTGGGTACATAACCGAGAGAGAACTAAATAATTGATGTGGTGTCTCGTCAATATGGAACTCGTTGCATATTGAGCTCCACTTAATTTGAAGTGTTGTTTGTTGCACTTTGCCATGCCATGCTTCTTTAAAGCGGACATGCATCATCCTTGGTTGTGCATCATGCCATGTTTATGCTTGTGTGTTTACTATGTTGTTTGCTTCTTTCCGGTTTGCTTCTCTCTTAGCTTCGGTTTCGTTCCGGAGTTATGAGGATTCGTTCGACTCCGCCCGTTTGTATTCTTCTTGGACTTGTTTTTCTTCCTTGCGGGATCTCAGGCAAGATGACCATTACCCTCGATATCACTTCTATCTTTGCTTGCTAGTTGTTCGCTCTATCGCTATGTCGCGCTACCTACCACTTGTTTATCATGCCTCCCATATCGCCATGTCAAGCCTCTAACCCACCTTCCTAGCAAACCGTTGTTTGGCTAAGTTACCGCTTTTGCTCGGCCCCTCTTATAGCATTGTTAGTTGTAGGTGAAGTTGAAGATTGCTCCATGTTGGAACATGTTTATGTTCGGATACCACAATATCTCTTATTTAATTAATGCATATATATACTTGTGTAAAGGGTGGAAGGCTCGGCCTTATGCCTGGTGTTTTGTTCCACTCTTGCCGCCCTAGTTTCCGTCATACCGGTGTTATGTTCCTTGATTTTGCGTTCCTAACGCGGTTGGGGTTATGGGACCCCCTTGACAGTTTGCTTTGAATAAAACTCCTCTAGCAAGGCCCAACCTTGGTTTTAACATTTGCCAACTAAGCCTTTTTCCCTTGGGTTCTTCAGACTCAAGGGTCATCCTTGTTTTAAACCCCCGGGCCAGTGCTCCTCTGAGTGTTGGTCCAAACCAGAGCACCGTGCGGGGTCACCTTGGGGAAACTCGAGGACTGGTTTTACCTGTATGCTTCGCTCATCCGGTGTGCCCTGAGAACGAGATACATGCGACTCCTATCGGGATTTGTCGGCACATCGGGCGGCTTTGCTGGTCTTGTTTTACCATTGTCAAAATGTCTTGTAACCGGGTTTCCGAGACTGATCGGGTCTTTCCGGGAGAAGGAATATCCGTCGTTGATCATGAGAGCTTGTGATGGGCTAAGTTGGGACACCCCTACAGGGTATAAACTTTCGAACGCCGTGCCCGCGGTTATGTGGCAGATGGGATTTGTTAATGTCCGGTTGTAGAGAACTTGACACTTGACTTAATTAAAATACATCAACCGCGTGTGTAGCAGTGATGGTCTCTTTTCGGCGGAGTCCGGGATGTGAACAGGGTTTGTGTTATTTATGAACGTAAGTAGTTTCAGGATCACTTCTTGATCACTTCTAGCTTCTCGACCGTTGCGTTACTTCTCTTCCCGCTCTTATTTGCGTATGTTAGCCACCATATTTGCTTAGTGCTTGTTGTAACTCCACCTCATTACCCCATCCTACCCATAAGCTTAAATAGTCTTGATCTCACGGGTTTGGAGATTGCTGAGTCCTCCTGGCTCACAGATACTACCAAAACAGTTGCAGGTGCCGATGAGACCAGTGCAGGTGATGCCACCGAGCTCAAGTGGGAGTTCGATGAAGACCTTGGATGTTACTATGTTTCGTTTCCTGATAATCAGTAGCGGAGCCCAGTTGGGAAGATCGGGGATCTAGCATTTGGGGTTGTCTTCTTTTATTTTGGTTCCATAGTCGGACATTGATTGTACTCTGGATGATGTATATTTAACTTTTTATTTGTGTGAAGTGGCGATTGTAAGCCAACTCTCTTTATCCTATTCTTGCTCATTACATGAGATCGTGTGAAGATGACCCTCCTTGCGACAAAACCACAATGCGGTTATGCCTCTAAGTCGTGCCTCGACACGTGGGAGATATAGCCGCATTGTGGGTGTTACAATCCTTCTTGGCAGTTGTTTCTCATCATCATCTTTAGTGCCATTGTGATCTCACTTATATATTGTTGTCCAGAGCTACTTCATATCTTTTATTGATGCTAGTTGTAATACGCCGTGACCTTATTGGTGTTCTAGGCTCGTGTATCTAGTCGGGTCTAGCCTAGGACCAGCACAGTACTGTCATTGACCGTTTATTCAACATTGCATGTCTGAATTGATTATTGCTAATCTTTTGCTACCAAATATTTAAGCCTTCCAAGCTCCACTGGTTGCCCGTCACCACCTGTTGCATGGTAAGAACTTGTAAGATATTGATATTTGCTTTACTGTGAGCGCTTTACCACCACATCCTAGTAGTTCATAGGAACATTATTCTCGAATTTTGTTTCTTGTTTCTACTAAGCATGACAGGTTCTGGAGATAGAAGTTCTTGGACGACGGATACATCTTCATCATCACAAGAGGTGGGACAACACATGCAAGCACATGGTCAGGTTATCTCTTTCCCATCATTTGAGGGTAGATTTAATCCCGTTATTTATCTAGCGTGGGAGCTTGAAGTAGAAAAGTTCTTAGTCACCATGATTTTTCTGAACCCACAGGTCTTTGAGTGGGCCTTAACCCACAGGTCTTTTCCCAGGATCTTACCTGATTCTTCTAATTTACCTGGAGCTTCTAAAATTATTTTCAAAGTTTGACGTAAGAATGAATTATCATCAGTCAATTGTCTTTCTCCAAGATCTTTCAAATTCTTTTCATCATTGGTCCAACCTTTCTAATTTTCATTCCGGAGTGCCTCAACAATTCATGGTGGTGTTTCTCGTCGTTATTCTCAGATTTTGAAGACCGAAGAGGAGTTCCTCTTAAATCCTTACCCGTTCTTCCAAAGATGTGAAGTTCTAGCTTGATGCCATCCTCTCATAATTGTTTTTGATTGTGAGAATTCTTTTTACCCACCCAGAGCATTTCATGAGTTGTTCCCATTTCTTTCCTCCGTAGGCCATCATGTCATAATTATTCATTCCAACTTTCAGCTCTCATTCTCCAAATCTTACCGGTGAATCGTTCAAGTATCCTCTAGTCAGCTCTTGATCTCTTCGTTCTCATGTATCTAAATACCCTCAAGTAACTTCATTCGTTTTCCAATTCTTCCCGGTGAATTGTGCCTTTGCTACTTTCATTCTCAATTCTTACAGTGGTTCATTCAAGAATTTCACTTCCATTGTTATCGTATCAATTCATTCTTCTTTCCAAATTCTCTTCTATTGTTACCGGTGGTTCGTTGAAGTCCTTCTCAAGTTTGCGCTATATCTATCTTAATCCTTTCTACGAGAATAAGTAGTATGCCAAATCCGTTGCTTGTCATCAATCTAAATTGGTGAAGGATACGCATAATGTAACTCTTATTCTTGTTTCATCGAGTAAAATTCAATTCCTTATTCCGGAGGTTCATGAAAATTCTCAGTTTCAATTGTTCGTCTTTCTTTTCGGAGTTCCATGTTTTTCTCGGTTATATAATCGCGAAGCTCCATCTAATCATTGCAAGGCTTCAATCTTATATTTTTTCATCCTTCACTTCTTTTTGATCATTCCTTTATTACTGGAGTTCTTCATGGAGGCCACATGATGGTGCGTCAAGGATTCTTTTCATTCTTCAATTGTTCTTCAATATCTCTCTCGAAGTTAAGATCCACCAAGCGATACTCTCAAATAAACATGGTGCTCAACACATGTTTTGTTTTGAGGAGTTCAAGTATTCTTCATCTTGCATTCCGAAGTGCAATTCTCTCTATCTTATCTTTGGAGATGGTGTTATATCATTCTTGACAATCCCTCTTCATGGTTCATGATTCACAAGTTGTCCGGAATGACATATTTTAAAACCATCAATTTCAATTCGTTCACGAGATCTTTTCAACCCATCAATCTGTTCATTGGAGTTATCTTGGGTTATATTTCACCTAAAGCTTTCCCTAAGGATTGATGCTATTTATGGTGCTTATAAATGACCCAAGTTCTTCATTTATCCTCCCGATGAAATAAGTTACTCGTCTCCTTGTTGATACCAATCCAATCTATTGTTTCTGTTAGTGGCAGAATTTCACCTCATAATTTTGAGAAGTTTTCCATAAGCCCACTACAAGCTTGTTTGTTTCGTTGTTGGTTTTCCAACTACTCCTTTCTTACCTCCATGGAAGGGTGTTTTCCAAGCGCATTTGTGGCAGAACTTGGCATTTTGATCTCCATTCTTTTATTCCAATGTTCTATCTTCTATTATTTCTTCCGGAGGCATGGTGATGTTGCTCTTTTCACTCTTCACCTCGAATCGTGAGGATCACGTTATTTTCTTTCCTTTGCTTATCCATTCAACCGGAGTATCGTGTCCTCTTTTCAAGTATCCTCTCATCTTGTCAAGTTATTGTTCTATTCATTCCATGTTCAACCGGAGTGCTGTCAAAATTATGTCATTCTTGTTCCTTGGCTATCTCGTTATACCGGTGTGGCTCCATATTCTTTTGGTCCGTTGAGCTCTTCTTTCATGTCTTTCAACCTACAAGGTTCTCATAATGTTGCTTGTTCCTCTTGTCTAACGGAGTGTTTTCAATCTCGTTCATCTCCCTTGTATTCTCTCTTTTAATTCGTTCAATCTCTCAAGGTTCGTGCTTTCACTCGTTTGTCAAAGAAGCAACTTAGCTTTACCTCTTCTCTTCCTCTTCCGCTTTTCTCCGGTGCCATCCGTAGATCTCGGGACGAGATCCTCTTGTAGTGGTGGAGTGTTGTAACGCTCCGACACAGACGCTCCAAATGCCTTCCTTGTTTTGCGAGTCACCTGTGTTATTTGTTTGTTTGTTGCACCTCATCTCATAGCATCATGCGCATTGCATTTGCATGTTTTCATAAAGCTTGCATCCGCTCGTAGTTGTCGTGTTCCCCTGCCTTCGTTGATGGTTCCGAGTCCCTCGGATTTTCGCTTCCCTCTTGACCGTGACCGCCTAACCCCCTTTGCGTGCGTGTCCCACTTCCCCGAACTCGATCCGGGTGGTCATGACCGTTGGATTCAGATCATCCCCAAACATCTATGAAACAAGTCTGTTTTCTTTATTGGACTCCCTAGCCTATTTATTCCCGTCCGCAGGTTTTCGATCGGAAGGTCCAAACTCTCCCCCTTCCCTATATATAGTTCACCCATATGCCTATTTGGACAAACCCTAGACAAACTCCCTAAAATTCCTCCTAGCCGCCGCCACCCCTGTCCATTCTCTCCTCCTTCCTCGGGATCTCACCCGCCTACCCATCCACCAGTCGCCACTCTCTCCATCGGGATCCCTCCCGATCCACCACGTCCCCTCGTTTTAAGCCCCGAGCCAACCAGCAGCTCCTTCTCATCCCCGTGGAGTAGCGAGCAGTGCCTGACCCCGCCTCGTCTCCGTGCCGCCGACGAGCTTCGTTCAAGATGAGCCACGCGCCCCCTTCTTTTCCTTTCTCTCCCTTCCCCTGGTTCTTCTCTCCCATGACCGCACTGTCTTCCTCTTCTCTGGTTCACAGGAAGGCCATGGCCTTGGAGCTTCACCCACGTCCATCTCCCTCAGCGCGCCCGAGATCCATCCTCCTGATGCAACTAGCCACCTCGTCCTCCTCCTTCGTGCGCCCCTGTCACCGCGAGCGCTGGGACGCCAGCCTCCTCTCGCACCAGAGGGGCTCCCCGAGCACCTCGTCCCCGCCGCCAAGTCGTCGCCCAAGGCCCCGTCCTTGCCACCCTCCGGCGACCTCGTCGTTCACGCGTTGCTGGAACCCCTCGATGCTCTCTCGCACCTGCAAGGCATCGTTCTCTGAACCTGTCGGTTTTCCTCCTCTGCAACGAGCCGGAGCGCTCGTCTCGCTCATCCGCATCGACCCCGTGGCCCTGGCCTCAACTCGCAGCCGGATCCGTTTCCTCTCGGCATCCACGATGAGCTCCGCCCGGTCTCCTCGCGCCCCGCCGCCCGCTGCCTCCTCTGCATCGCACCGGCGCGCCTGACCTCTTCGTCACGCTGTTCCCCTTCTTCTGCGTGCGAGGAGGACGACCAGCGCCAAGTCCCGCAGCGCCCGTTGACCGTGTCGTTGCCTCCAGATCCGGCCCAGCCAGCGCCCTCTCCACTGACCTAGGCCTCATCCCATGGTGAACCAGCGCTGCGCCCCTTCCACTGTTGGACCAAGTGTAGATTCGGCCCGTAGATGTTTTTTTTTCCAGTTCTGCGAATTTAGCATTATCAAGTGATTTACTATTTTGCAGAAAAACCCTCATGATCATGCATTTAATAACTCCACAACCGTGCATCCGATTAAAATGAATTATATATGTAAAGTGCTTAGAATTTCATCTAG
The DNA here is from genome assembly GCF_018294505.1 of Triticum aestivum. Classification (NCBI taxonomy): domain Eukaryota; kingdom Viridiplantae; phylum Streptophyta; class Magnoliopsida; order Poales; family Poaceae; genus Triticum; species Triticum aestivum. The sequence goes on along the minus strand of NC_057811.1, from coordinate 209,728,431 downwards.
TTTCATAATATGCTGCGTCCATCCTAGTTTAAAATGTTTAAAATGCTGCTTGCATTTAATTTGCTAAATGCCATGTTAAAATGATTTATTTCATAACTAATTAACCGTAGCTCGGGTTTAAATAAACTTTATATGTAAATGGGGTAGAAAAATGCATAGTTTAACATGGTGGCATTACTTTGCATGTTTAACAACTCCAAAATATGCTTTAGGACAGAACAGTAACAAATCAAAAATATGGACATGAGGATTTTCCAGAATTGTTGTTTGTTGTTCCGGCCTCATTTAAACTTGCCTAAATAGTTAGTTTATTTATGTTTCACCTCTTGCCATGTTAACCAACATTTAATATTGATGAGTAGCATAAAGAAGAGCGAACTAAATAACTTGAATGTGGTGTTTCGTCAATATGCAACTCGTTGCATATTGAGCTCCACCTAATTTGTAGTATTGTTTGTGCACCTTGCCATGCCATGCCTCTTTAAATGGACTTGCATCATACTTGATTGTGCATCATGCCATGTTTATGTGATGGTTGTTTACCATGTTGTTTGCTTCTTTCCGGTTGTGCTTCTCCTTGATAGTTCCGGTTACGTTGCGATTGTGAGGATTCGTTCGACTACGTCCGTTTGTCTTCTTCATGGACTCGTTCTTCTTTCTTGTGGGATCTCACGCAAGATGACCATACCCTCGATATCACTTCTATCTTTGCTTGCTAGTTGTTTGCTCTATCGCTATATTCGTGCTACCTACCACCTGCTTATCATGCCTACCGTATTGCCATGTCAAGCCTCTAACCATACTTTCCTAGCAAACCGTTGTTTGGCTAAGTTACCGCTTTTGCTCAGCCCTTCTTATAGCGTTGCTAGTTGCAGGTGGAGTTGAAGTTGGTTCCATGTTGGAACATGATGATTTTGGGATATCACAATATCTCTTATTTAATTAATGCATCTATATACTTAGTAAAGGGTGGAAGGCTCGGCCTTATGCCAGGTGTTTTGTTCCACTCTTGCCGCCCTAGTTTCCATCATACCGGTGTTATGTTCCTTGATTTTGCTTTCCTTACGCGGTTGGGGATTTATGGGACCCCCTTGACAGTTCGCTTTGAATAAAACTCCTCCAGCAAGGCCCAACCTTGGTTTTAACATTTGCCACCTAAGCCTTTTCCCTTGGGTTCTGCAGACTTAAGGGTCATCTTTATTTTAACACCCCGGACCAGTGTTCCTCTGAGTGTTGGTCCAAACCGGGCGATGTCCAGCGCCCCCTGGGCAACCAGGGTCTATGCCAACCCGACATCTTGCCCATATGGTGTGCCCTGAGAACGAGATACGTGCGACTCCTATCGGGATTTGTCGACACATTGGGCGGCTTTGCTGGTCTTGTTTTACCATTGTCGAAACGACTTGTAACCGGGATTCCGAGCCTGATCGGGTCTTCCCGGGAGAAGGAATATCCTTCGTTGACCGTGAGAGCTTGTGATGGGCTAAGTTGGGACACCCCTGGAGGGTATAAAATTTCGAGAGCCGTGCCCGCGGTTATGTGGCAGATGGGAATTTGTTAATATCCGGTTGTAGAGAACTTGACACTTGACTTAATTAAAATACATCAACCGCGTGTGTAGCCGTGATGATCTATTTTCGGCGGAGTCCGGGAAGTGAACACGGTTTGGGTTATGTATGACCGTAAGTAGTTTCAGGATCACTTCTTGATCACTTCTAGCTTCTCGACCGTTGCGTTGCTTCTCTTCTCGCTTTTATTTGCGTATGTTAGCCACCATATTTTTGCTTAGTGCTTGCTGCAGCTCCACCTCATTACCCCATCCTTCCTATAAGCTTAAATAGTCTTGATCTCCCGGGTTTTCAGATTGTTGAGTCCTCCTGACTCACAGATACTACCAAAACAGTTGCAGGTGCCATTGATACCAGTGCAGGTGACGCAACTGAGCTCAAGTGGGAGTTCAACGAGGACCTTGGTTGTTACTATGTTTTGTTTCCTGATGATCAGTAGTGGAGCCTAGTTGGGACCATCGGGGACCTAGAATTTGGGGTTATCTTCTTTTTATTTGGATTTGACCGTAGTCGGTCTATGTGTGTGTATTCTGAATGATGTATTTTTAATTAATGTATTGTGTGAAGTGCTGATTGTAAGCCAACTCTTTAACCCATTCTTGTTCATTACATGGGATTGTGTGAAGATGACCCTTGTTGCGACAAAACCACCATGGGGTTATGCCTCCAAGTCGTGCCCCGACACGTGGGAGATATAGCCGCATCATGGGTGTTACACTCGGCCTCCCCGTTCCCTTCCCCAATGTGGCTCTCTCTGAAACTGTCTCCCTCGTTGAACAGAGGATAGGTGTTGCCTTCTTCAGCTCCGCCCGCAAGCCGTCGCCGGACCCGCCTCCATCGGCCTCCGTTCGGCACGCCGCCGCCGGGATCTGCTCGCCGCCTCGCTGACCCGCCGCCTCCCTGCTGCCAAGGCCCCGCCGCCAAGTCCCAGCACGTGCCCATGAAGACTCTGCTTCCAGTGCGCCGCTTTGTTCGTTCTCTGCCGCGTCAACCGTTGACCGCGAGCGTCGGCTGGGTCACAGCCGTCCCAGGCCCAGCGGCCTCCTCCTCCACCGACCGGGCCAAGAGCCCATGCTGAGCCTCCCAGCCGCTGCCCTATTCCAGATTCAGCCCAGCAGTGCTCCAGATTGGGCCTGCATCGTTTTTTTCGTTCTAAACGTTTTAGCTAATTATTCCAGAGAGTTCAGTTTTACAGAAAAACCCCTCATGTTCATGCATGTAATAACTAATTAACCATGCATCAGTTTAAAATGATTTAAACATGAAAAATGCTTAGAATTTTATCTAGTTTCATAATATGTGACTTTCATCCATGTTAAAAATGTTTAAAATGTTGTTTGATTAAATTTGCTCAAATGCCATGCTAAAATGTTTTATTTCATAACTAAATAACCATAGCTCCAAATTTAATAAACTTTATGTGTAAATGGGGTAGAAAAATGCCTAGTTTAACATGGTGCACTTTATTTTGCTGTTTAACAACATTAAAATTGTGTTTACGGCAGAACAGTAGCGAATTCAAAATATGCATATGGGGATTTTCCGGAATTGTTGTTTGTTGTTCCGGCCTCATTTAAACTTGCCTAAATAGTTAGTTTACTTATCCTTCACCCCTTGCCATGTTTAATAACATTTAATATTGTTGGGTACATAACCGAGAGAGAACTAAATAATTGATGTGGTGTCTCGTCAATATGCAACTCGTTGCATATTGAGCTCCACTTAATTTGAAGTGTTGTTTGTTGCACTTTGCCATGCCATGCTTCTTTAAAGCGGCACTACTAGGAAAAGGCCTACTAATGGCGCACCTAATTTGGCCATTAATGGCGCATTAGTGGTGCGCCATTAGTAGCACGCCATTAGTATATTTTACTAATGGCGCACCACTGGTGCGCCCTTAGTATCTGGTATACTAATGGCGCACCCAGATGCGCCATTAGTATATACAACAGTGCGCCATTAGTATGCCTCCCAGGGGGGCCATCTATACCCAGGTGCTTTGGCATACTAATGGCGCACAACAACTGGATGCGCCATTTGTAACTTCGGCATACTAATGGCGCACTGTTTAGTGATGCGCCATTAGTATCCTCTGGCATACTAATGGCACACTATGATGTGATGCGCCATTAGTATGAATATTAGGTTTTTTTATTTTTTTATTTTCTGTTTTTTGCACAGGTTACAAAATGTATAATTGGACAAAATATAGACAGCACACATCAACAACAGATTCATCGAATACAATAGAAGATTAGTCTCTAAATACAATTCATCATTTTAGTCTCCGAATACAATTCATCATATTAGTCTCCGAATTGAAAAGACCGAACAAAGATAGAACATTATATTACAAGCCTCGAGACCACGAGTTTGTCTTCACATTACAAGTCGATATCGATCATCTAAACTACCACATAGAAGATAGTTGCGGTCATCACGATGAGCATCATCACGATGAAACTCGTCTTCATCCGGTTCCTCCAACGCTCCCTCCCCTCTCCCGCTAGATAGCGGGCGTATCTAGATTCGGCCTCGGCCCTAGTGGCGTACCCTTTGTAACTGTTACCGCTGAATCGGTGAACCTGTCTCCGACACTCCTCCCAGTCGTCGTAGACTCCGGGAACCTTACCCTTGTACACGACATACCACAGCATCGCTATGCAGTAGCCAAACGAAACGTTAGTACCAATTCACAGACAATACATAAGCAATATATAAGTATGCAACAGAACGATCGGAAGAGAAAAGCAAGACATTAATAGCATCGATTACATCTAAGTTGAAGGACTCTCGAAACCAAAGAGACATACTACAAGTTCATTAAAGTTTAATTACAACATGAGCCAATCGATGTTTCAGAACTAGACACAGCATCACTGCTTTCGACTCGACTCAAGGGACCGGAGCGTGGATGAAGCCGCCGTCTATCGTGGGAGTCATGAAACAACGGGCGTTGTCAGCCTGCATTTGTAGGATTGTGTCGATGTCACTGTTGGACGGTTGATTTCTGAGGTAGAACTGCCCCGAGGTACGAAGGACATCTTGATGGATGATTTGCGCAAACTCCGACTGGATGCGAAAGAATTCTTGTCTGATGTCCGCGTCCTGGATTGCCGACACGCTCGCGGCCCAATCTTTGAGTCTACTCGGTAGCAGTAGTTGATGATGGTCCCGTACGATCGCCCGCATGTGATGGATGGCGTAGTAGGCACCCTTCTGACCGCCAGGCGGCTGCTTGACGCAGCAGAACATCGTATTGTGGGAGAACACGTGCTTGCCGTACTTACGAATAGGCCTGGTGAAGGTGCCTCCAGATTTGACGTAGCCGGGGAGAACATCATCAAGAACCTTCTTGACATTTGTGTAGTCTACGTTCGACTGACGGTTCGGGTCGAAATACGTGGCCATGGAATATTTGGGGCTTAGGAGGATGAGCGTGCAATGTGTGTCACTGCAGAAAACACGGAATGTTAAAAGAAAAACGATCGAAATCTAAGAATTCATATGTTACGGGGCGGTTGAGGGGAGGACTTACTCGGGAAAGTAAGGCACGAGGAAGTTGTCCTTATCTTGGTTTGCTAGAATGACGCCTTCGAGGTAAGAACTCGCGACTTGCCGGTCCCCAGCGCTGCCCAAGATCTTGGCACACATGTAGAAGGGGTCGACTATCACGATGTCCGGGGTCTTGTCGCGAATGATCCGCATCTCCATACTCAGCGAAAATAGCCGAACGAAGGTGTAGTGCAGCGGATGAAGGTTCAACATAGCGTGGATGTCATCAAACCGCAGGACGATCGTACCCCCGATGGAGTTATCCACAAAGCCCTTGCCCTCTGGCACCTTGGCCGTGAAAACCGGGTACGCCACATCCTTCTCTCGGAGACGCCGCTTCTCCAAAGAAAGAACACTGTCATGCAGACTCCGCATAGCACCGGTTGCAGCATCGAGCATATTTCTCGGTAGCATCGGCCTACCCGCCACATGCACCCTCCTCGAGATATCCGCAGTTGAAGGTGGCCCGTCCTGAGCACGGATCGTACTCGGTGCCGGCTGGCCCGCACCCTTGTTAGTCTTTCTTTTGCGTGCCTTCTTCTTGATCTCCTGTAATGGGACCGAGTTCTGCTCACAGACCGCCTTCTTGAGTGTGTTGGGGCTGATCATATTTCGCACCTCGCCTATCTGAGGCTCGGTGAAGTCGGCAGCTAGAGGCGTCTCCTGAGAGCTGAATTGCAGACGACGCCTGTTGCAACTTGGCTTCTCCGCGGTACCAGCTAGATCGCACACGTCTTTTGTTTGGTTGGGTTCTTGAGAAGGAGGCCCCATGAAGTCGCCACCGTCCCCATGATCCGCAAAGTACTGATCGACGTTGGCAAATGTATCGTCGTCGTCGTCGTTCTGATCCTGTGCCATATGCATGTTTGGATCCAGTGGCATAGGGATGTCCGGCACCGTTGCGGCGGTCTTGCCATGGGGCCGACTTGGCGCCGGCACGACTGGCGGTGTTGTCTTTGGGGTGGTGTCCCCCACCCCAAACGAATCTGGCTCTTCGGCCAAAGCAGGGGCCAGCTCAGGCAGGCGCTGACGTTCATCACGTCATCATCGTCGGCCCCGATGGGTCGAATCAGAGGTAACACCTCGTCGCAGCCTGGCAGCACCCGAACCAGTTGAACCCTAAACAAGTTGGGTGGCATCTGGGTACCGTGGAACAAGGGGTTGCCCGGTTGAACGATTTTTCCCTTGGCGACATCGACCAACTCGTTGTTCACGAAGTGCAGGAGAGTGCACGGAACGTCGGCGGCGCCCTGCGAAAACATGTAGGGCGTTAGGGATGCCCAGTCAAAGGCAAGGAGATGAAGTCCTCGGCCGAGAGAGGCTTAATTAGTTACCGTGATGATGGCATCGAGCTCGGCTAATGTCGAGGCACCGCCAACGGCGGGCGTGCAGTTGACGGAGGGGCCGCTTGCTGCAGAGGTGCCGGCCGGCGTACACCCGGGTGCATTAAGCTCCCGTGCCGGCGTCGGAGACACCAATGCCGGCTCCGCCGGAGACACCAATGGCCCCGCCATCGCGTTCTGCAAGTTGCTGGCCGTGAAGCTAGGAATCGGGGGCGGCCCCTGTTGGCCGCCCGCAATCCACGCACTAATCCCCTGGATCAAGGTAGGCACAATGGCGGTGATCGTCGCTCCGAGTTGTTGTTGCACTTGCTCTTGGACAATCTCCGGAATCCGCGCCACCTGTGCCTTGAGTTCTTGAACCTCGCGCGCCTGGCTTTCCGAGCTGGTCTTTTTCTCCTTTCGCCCAGCAGTTTCATAGTATGACGACCATTTTGTCGACAAGCCTTTGCCGGCCACACGAGCAGCTGACGTCGGCTTACTGAGCTTATCCTTGTTCTTCATTACATTCAACGCCCTATTTAGAGTGGTGTCCCAAGGGTTGCTCTTAGTCGACCCCGCGCTACTGCTTTCAGTCGCCTGCGGAAGGAATGTGAACCATTTAGAAATTTGGCTTCATTAATTAGAATGCAACCATATGGAGCTAATTACGAGGGGGTGTATTCCTTACCAGAACAAGCTCAAGCGCCCCGGTCTTCGGATCCGTGGTAAGCTCCTTTGTTTTCGGGTCCTTCTTGTACCGGGCCCTGACAAAGTTCCTGGTCTGCTTGTCACCGTATTTATCGAAGAGGGGCGGTAGGCCTTGCTCGGCACGGTTCGCCTCCTCCTTGTCCCATATAGGCTCCGCCACTCTGTAACTGCCGGGACCGAGTGTGTGTTCCACTAAGTTCAGCTCCCGCATTTCTTTCCCCCACTTACTTGATTCGGAGTTTTCGGTGCTCGAGCAATTGAACTTGAAGTCGTTGTAGTCATCTTCGGTGATCGAAGGATTTTTCTCCTTGATCTTCTCATAACTCTCACCTTTCTCGATCATTCTCTTCACATTTCTTTTCCAAGTAGACAGGGCCTTGCTCATCTTCGTGAGGGCAGCATTGTTCACTTTATTCCCTTTGAGGCTTGTGTTTTCAAATTCAGCGGGGAACTTGTATCGTTCGTGCAGCTTCGTGAAGAGGAGGTTGCGCAAATTCCCTCGGTCAGGATGCCTCAGGTTCTCGGTGTTGATCGAGACGGTGCTCCGGAGAATGCACCCGAGCTGAAGCGAGTACCCCTTGACTATTCGTTCGGGCGCCGTTGGATTCCCGTCGGAGTCCACTTCAGTAACTTCCTCCTTGAGGGTGCGGAGCACGGTCGGGCGCCGGTCCTTCCGTTGCCTCTTCGGTTGGCTGCCATCTGTGCGTGCGCCGCCATCATTAGTGGTGGCATCCTCGGCGGCACCATCAGTGGTGGCATCAGTGGGGTCATCCTCGGTGGTACCATCAGTGGTCTCAGGATCGGTGGGGAAGGCGGCGTCCTCATACAAGTGAGGTTGTTCCTCCATCTCCTGGGACAGCTTCCAGAATGGCTTGACGCTCGAACCCCCGGCCTCATCGTTGTTGGCCATGTTTCTCTCTAACTAGGAACAAAGTTTGGTCAAAAAGTTGGTTATTGTCAAGGAACAAGATCATGGTCTCATCATTTAGGGTTTGTCGACACCGAGGCATCCTAAAAGCTAAGCTTTTATCATTGAGGGTTTTTCGACGCCGAGGCACCCTAAAAGCCTAAGCTTTCATCATTTTGGTTTTTATCGACACCGAGGCACCCTAAAAGCCATGCATTAGTCACAAGTACGCCGGGGCACTTGATCCTACTTAATTAACTACTAAGATACCCCGGCCCATGCATTAGTCACAAGTACCCCATATGTCCTATTTTTAGCAAAGTCATGCTAAAATTCACGGAAAATTTCAGCATGACCTTTGCTGAAAATAGGACATATGGAGTACCCGAATTTGCCGGAACGGAAGTTAATCGACATTCCGGCAAACTCAAGGGCCTCTCGGGTGGACAAGGCAAAAAAGGCCTCCATCACAACATGGAAAATACATTGGCATGTGAAGAGGTGAAACAATATATGCATCTCCAAGCAGTATCATTCAACATTTTGGACAAAACACTACACTTGAAAACTCCCCAACCACAATGAATAAGTGTAATGAGCTGAATATGCATGCATGCTCCGCCTTTCGTATTGGGATTTGTCACTAAAAAGACGCAGAGTTTGAAATTTGAACCAAGTAAAGCAAAGAGGGAACCAATCATATATACTTGCTAGCTCGCCAATATGAATACTCTACTTCAAGATAGTTGGCCAATATGATCATTCCAGGTAACTTAGTTCCATTTTTTTCTCAATGTCTATTTAATAACATCTCAGAGAAAGAACACTTGACATGGTATTTTTTGAACTGCGGATTATTCTAAGTACAGCCAAAGACAGCCCAAAGAACTAGGCCACCACCCTAACCATCCTATACAACTAGGCCACCACCCTAACCATCATTTTTCTTTTCTATACATCTTCTTGACCATCTACTACAATTGATACATCCTATCAAGAATGGTACACATCACCATATATTGCAAAGATGTACTGGTCAGCAGCAATTTTAACAAGATGTACTGGACAGCAGCAAATTGAGCAAAAAAATGTACTGGACAGCAGTATATACAGGGGGAGAGGAAGAGGGGTTGGTACCTTGGGAGAGGAGGGTGTGCTTGGCTCTGCCGCCGTGCCTGAGTAGCAAGCACCTACGCCCCTGCCTTGTTCCACTTGTATCCTGCAGATCGAGAGAGGATGAGATGAATCAGATCAGTTGCTCATGCTTTTTACAAATTGTAGCTACTGTTTTTTATACCTAAACAAAATTGCCCTAGCTATATTTGCTACTGTTTTTATACCTAATTTTTTGCTACTGTTTTTTTAATTTGCTACTGCTTTTTTTTATTTGCTACTGTTTTTATACCTAAACAAAATTTCCCTAGCTATATTTGCTACTCTTTTTTTATTTGCTACTCTTTTTATACCTAATTTTTTTGCTACTGTTTTTAAAATTGCTACTATTCTTTTAAAATTGCTACTGTTTTTTACACCTAAACAAAATGGTGCTAGATTTGGGGTTTGAATCGGAGGATTGTTTGGAGTGAGTGAGATGTGGGAGCATATTTGAAGGTGATGGGGTGGAAGAAAGGAAGCAGGGGAGGGGTGGGGAGTGAGTCCTTCCTTTCTTGGTGGTAGAGCAACAGCCAGCCAGACCACCTATACCCAAGCTAACCACACCACACACATACACACATACAAATATATTCTCTGACTCCCCTTGCACAACACAAAGATAGATAGATACTCCTAGATTAGATTATTTCCATGGTGATGATGCTTATGCAGATGCTGATGATGCAGAGAGAGAGAGGGACAGAGACAGAGAAGAATATGAATAGGAGGAGGAGGAAGAAGATCACAGCTCCCTTTACGTGAGCACAATGCCTACTGGAGAGGAGAGGAGTAGCAGTACCCCACACCTTTTCCTGCTCCCCTGTTTGCTTGCTTGCCACTTTACACTCGTTTGCATTGCACTACACACTCATCCTCTGCTTGCTCATCACCAACACCCCACTCTTCACATTGCTAGCTACCTGATCATCATCATCACACTCTCCACTCTCCAAATGCAATTCCAAGTGCAATGTGGTAGTACTACTACCACTATTCAGCAATTCAAAATCAAAATCAAAATCTTGCAAAGGGGAATCATCAAATCAAATTAACTGTTGGCAGCATAAGAACAGGGCAACACTGCTTTGCTTCATCTAAAATTCTTGGCAGCTACCCTTCATGATTTTCCTCTTTAACATTCATATATATATACATATTCATAACCAGTTTCAGTCAGTGTCTTGCACAAAGTCATGATTATTTTTACCGGGAAAATGCATCCTACTACCGGGTGTAGCTACACCCATTTTCAGTCAGTGTCTTGCACAAAGTCATGATTATTTTTCTTCATGCAGTAAACGCCTAGACCACATAAAGTGGTCAGATGTTAGGTGAAGCATCAAAATTCAATATAACTAGTTCTGGACATGGACAAGGG